>NC_044032.1:641470629-641770629 GCF_901765095.1 Microcaecilia unicolor
ATGAGATGAGCTACACTAGAAATCCACTCTTAAGAAAAAAACGTGTAATTAAATTTCCTTGTGAGATTCTATTGCAGATGAAAGGGGATTTCAGAATTCCGCTCACTAATTATTCAACACACTTCATTCTATTTTGCTGCTCCCATTTTAATGAAATTTCCAATCACTGTGATGTGAAGAGATAGTCTGAATAACTTCTAAGAATTCTGTATCGACCAGATAGGCTAATTTTGTGGAGGCGGCCCTTTACTAAAGGGTTGCTGTTTCGCAAAGGGCTTGCTGCTCGGTAACCTGCAACTGCCGCCGGCCCAACGCGGCCTCCAGCGGTAGTTCCACTTTCGAGCACGCGCCATTTCTGGTGCAATGCAAAAAATATTTGGGGGAGTTTTTACAACGGCGCCAACCCGGCAGTAATCGGCAGGTTACCACAGGAGCCCTTAAAGCAACCCAGTGGCGTAGCTATGGGGGGCCATGAGGGCCTGGGCCCCCCCCCAAACTGAATCTGTGCCCCTGGTTTGGCTGGCGGGGGTCCGGAATCCCTGCCAGCTGAAGTGGTTTTTTTCCAGCGCTGGTCTCCGGCACCGCCACATTTCCTGCCCTGCTCTCTCTTCCCCTCCTGCCCAGTTGCATTAAAACAAGCATGCCGGACATGACGTGAGGGGAAGAGAGAGCAGGGAAGGAAATGCGGTGGCGTCGGAGACCAGTGGTGGAAAACGCGCTTCAGCTCTCAGGGGTTGGGGACCCCCGCCAGCCAAGGTATGTGCAGCAGGGTGGTAGGGGTGGGGGAGGGGTGGTGGGGAGGCAGACCAAAATGTGCCCCCCTCACTTTGGGTTCTGGCCCCCCTCCCACCTCAAGGTCTGGCTACGCCCCTGCTGCCATTTCAGTGGGTGGCAAAAGGTGTTTTCCACTGCGTGGCCACACAGTAAGAGTAATCTTCCCACATGGCCATTTTTGGGGTGAGCTTTTTATCTGCTACAGGAAAAGTGCCCTGGTGCGTGGGGAAAAATGGCCCCTGCTGCTATCACAGGGCCCTTTTAACCGCATCTTGGTTAAAGGACCCCACAGTAATCCCCAAATTCTATATATAGTGTTGACGTTTGGGCATGCTCCCGGGATGCACTCACAATTTAACTGGGTAACAAGTTGTTAACCTTCAATAATTGGATGCTACCAACCAATTATTGATGTTAATTGGCGCCAATTAGAATTTCTTTTCTTCACTCCCCCCTAGGGTTACCATATGTCCGGATTTACCCGGATATGTCCTCTTTTTGAGGACATGTCCGGGCAACCAGGCGGGTTTTGCAGAAATCCGGACAAACGGGCAGATTGCTAGCCTCCCCTCCCCTTACTTACTACTGCCCTGGTGGTCTAGTGACCCCTTCCGCCTTCGGGGCAGGAAAGAGCCCCCTCTTTCCTGCCCGGAGCGCTGCCCTGAACGCGTCCTTCCTGCTGGTGATCTCGGCGCCGATTCAAAATGGCCACCGAGAGTTGAAGTGACCCCGCGAGACTTCAACTCTCGGCGGCCATTCAACTCTCGCCAGCCATTTTGAATCGGCGCCGAGATCAGCAACAGGAACGACGCGTGCAGGGCAGCGCTCCGGGCAGGAAACAAAACAAAAGAGAAAACACACTGGTGACTTTAAAAAAAAATTCATGCGACTTAAAAGTAACGCAGCTTTTTTCAGAGTTTCTTGCAAACTAACACTTACACAGCTCCTGTAGACTCTGAAGGTAGTTTTGAAGAGTTCATATTTCTTGCTGCTCCAGGCATTTGAAGGGTCAGTGCCGATGACCTTGAGTATGGTAACTGGCGGAGTTATCAGGAGCGAGTCCATATTTCTCTGACTGCTTTTGCATAACAGTTCAACAAAATATTCTCAACATCTCCACGGCTACTTCATTAGGCTTTTGCAGTCTGCCGTTCTGAGTTGGTGAGGAGAGAAAATTAACATATGCAGATTGGTCCCAGTGACTTTATCTGCGGTTAGCAAGAGATGTCTGACTAAAAGAATGTAGTACGGCTATTTATGGGACTCTACAATGGAAAGCTGAAACCAGTGGCGTACCAAGGGGGGGGGGGGGCGGTGGGGGCGGTCCGCCCCGGGTGCACGCCGCTGGGGGGTGCCACGGCGCGCTCCTGTCAGCTGAGTTCGCTGAGTTCGCTAACTTTGCTGCAGCTCCCTCTGCCCTGGAACAGGTTACTTCCTGTTCCGGCCGGGGCAGAGGGAACTGCAGCGAAGTTAGCGAAGTCAGCGAACTCAGCTGACAGGCGCGCGCCGTGTCACCCCCCCCCAGCGGCGTGCACCCGGGGGAGTGTCATTTTGCCAGGGGGGGGGGGGTGCGCTGCACCCGGGGGGGGGGGGCGCATCGGCGATCCGCCCCGGGTGTCATGCCGGCTAGGATCACCACTGCCATCTGTTTCTTACTAACCTAACAATTGATGTTATTAATTACTATCCTTATTTCTTTTTCTATGAAACCTAGCATGGAATATAAAGTGAATCACAAAACAATAATGGGGTCAGTATTCAAAGTGATTTCACAGTGAAAATATTGCCACTCTCAGATAACATCTCACTCTGTGGAAAGTCTGCTATGAGACTGCTCTGGCCCTTTGGCATAGTGCCAAGGCGGGACCCAGTGAGGGAATACCCGACGCGACGTCGGCGAGGAGATTTGCCGCTTTCTTTTACAAGCAGGCAGGGCAGACGCGAAGCGCTGCCTGCCATGCCGCTTTTCAGATTTTTCTTTAAAGGCACAGGATGGAGGCAGGAGACGAGGGCTGTTGTCTCTCGATGAAGGTGGTAGGTGGGTCGAGTTGGGGGGGCTTAGATGGGAGAGGAGGACTGGGGAGGGGGTTTTCAGATGGGAGAAGAGGGGAGAAGGGGACTGGGGTGGGGAGGGGGATCTCAGATGGGAGAAGAGGGGAGAAGGGGACTGGGGTGTGAAGAAGGGGGTGGGGGTCTCAGATGGGAGAAGGGGACGTGGGGAGGGGGGTCTCAGATGGGAGAAGAGGACTGGGATGGGGAGGGGGTCTCAGATGGGAGAAGAGGGGAGAAGGGGATGGGGGTGGGGAAGGGGCCATGCGAGAAAATGGGAGCCATGGCTGGTGGGAAAATGGATCTGGGGCTGAAAAGGGGTCTCTAATGCAAGGCATGTGGATGAAGGGGGCTGGAACTGGGGGCTGAAAAGCAGGGTAGGTGGGATAAGGGGGCTAGTACTGGAACTGGGGGCTGAAAAGGGGCAGGGGCTGAAACTGGGGGGACTGGGGGCTGAAAAGGGGACAGGGAGAAGTGGCTGGGGCTGAAGCTCAGGACTGATGAGAGAAAAGGGCTGGGGCTAAGACTGCGGACTGGTGGGATAGTGGGGCTGAAAGGGGGGGGCAAGTGGGAGATGTGGGCTGGGGCTAGAACTAGGGGCAGGTGGGATAAGAGGGCTGGAACTGGGGGCGGAAAAAAGGGGCAGAGAGAGAGAGGGGGCAGATGATGGATGGATGGATGGGGGGAGGGCAGACCCTGGATGGATGGGGGGGAGAGGGGAGAGCAGACCCTGGATGGATAGGGGGGTGAGGGAGGGCAGACCCTGGATGGATGGGGGGGGAGAGGGAGGGCAGACAATGAATGGAAGGGGCAGGGAGAGAGGGCAGACATTGGATGGAGGGGACAGCAGAGAGGGCAGAAACTGGATGGCAGAGAAAGAATGAAGACAGATGCTGGATGGAAGGAAGACAGTGAAAAGAAGATGAGGAAAGCAGAAACCAGAGACAGCAAACTGTAAATAAAATATATATTTTTATTTTTATTTTTTTTTTTGCTTTAGGATAAAGTAGTATTGTAGCTGTGTTAATAAATGTTTATAATAGAACATGTAAGTAAGGTAATCTTTTTATTGGACTAATTTTAATAAATTTTGACTAACTTTCGGAGAACAAAAGCCCCTTCCTCAGGTCAGGTTAGGACACTGTAACACACTATACTGTATTGACCTGAGGAAGAAGGTTTTGGCCTCTGACAGCTAAATGTATTAGTCCAATAAAATGGTATTTTATTTTCTATATTTGCTTTATTTCTATTTGTTAATTTGTAAAGTGGTGATTGGTACTTGTTAGTTTTTTTCAAATTTACATCTGCTGTCTTTATATTTTGCACAGTACTAGGGGACATTTTCTGTTTCTCTGGTGTTGCATTGTATGCAGAGTCTGGCATCTTGGAGGTTCAGTTTAATTTTTGTCTAAATAGAAAGTTTATGATTACTTGTTCTATAGTGGATTAGGGTGTATCTGTGTTTGTGAAAAAGACATGACTTTCAGTTGGCATTGACTGTGCAGGATTGACGATCTGTACTATCTGTCTGGTTTCGTTTTACAATAGGTGAATTGATGTTCTAGTGCTCACTGTAGTGTTTAAGATGCTTTCTTTTTCCTTGTGTGACTCGTAGAAATGACTGCTTATGGTATGGTAGAATTGCTCTATAGGTTCTGAGTGTTTTGTATTCTCGGTATGCCTAGTACTGGATTTTGGAGGGGGGTGTTAAAAAATGACCGGCCCCGGGTGTCAACTACCCTAGGTACGCCACTGGCTAGGGCCACTCCTCTGACCTTTTCCCTGGAACTTCCTTCAGGTACTCCAGCTAAGCCAAAACACCTTGGAAGGGTCCTCTCTCAGGGTTTTTCCTGTCCTGTTCCACTCTAGGTCTTTGGCAGAGCCCTGCTCTCCTGACTCAGCAAGCTAGCTAGGCTATTCCCTGCCTTAAGTACCTCAGTTCCAGTCTCAGTGAGAGAATGGGTTTAAGAAAACCCTGCCCTGTACTACCACCCACTACATTACATTACATCTGAGTCTTCTAATTCGCATATACCTATACAGTTCAATGCAGGTATCAAAACAGCTAAAGCTTATTCTAGGAAGTCACAATGCAATAAAAGCCAAGAATACACACTTAAATCAGGTAAAAAAAACTTAACTAAAAACTGTCTTAAGTTGTCTCCTAAACTGATAATGATTTCTAACTGATCTAAGTGACAAAGAGGGGCATTTTCGATATGACGTTAAGACCAACTTTGGACGCGTTGCTAAAAACGTCCAAAATTCAAGTGGGGGCCTTTTGTGGAGCTTTTCTCAGCCTTGACCGCCGGATGTAATAATAAGCCTGAGCCGAGCTGGTGGGTGGTGTAAGTCCTGGAGGAGGCGGCTACTGGCAGCGCGGTGTCAGGTCCCGAATCTTTCTGTGAAAACTTGTGCAGAAGCTCGACATTTCTTAAATAGTGGATGGAGAAGAGAGGACATATGGCGGCTGTGAGGGCCCTGATGCTATGTATGTTAAGTTGATTTCATGGGATGGGCATAAGTTCATCGTTAAGCGGGAGCATGCACTAACATCAGGGACAATGAAAGCAATGTTGAGTGGTCCAGGACAGTTTGCAGAGAATGAAGCCAATGAAGTGAATTTTCGAGAGATCCCATCCCATGCGCTATCCAAAGTGTGCATGTATTTTTACATAGAAGGTTCGCTACGCTGACAATTCCACAGAAATTCCCGAATTCCCCATCGCCCCTGAAATTGCACGGGAACTGCTGATGGCTGCAAATTTCTGAGACTGTTAAAAAATGAAAATAAATTATAATGAAAAAAGTTTAAAAAAAAAAAAAAAATTCAAGTGAGGAATATAGCCATTTTCAAAACAGAAAAAAAGTCTATCTTTTTTTTTTTTTTTTTTTTAATGGCTATTTGCTAGATGTTTTTGAGCACTGTGCATTTATATTTTTGGTCTATTTTCAAAAAAGAAAATCTAAGTGAAAAACACACAAAATCAAGCCATTGGGCTGTGGGAGGAAAGTACATTCTTAACAGACATCCCAGGGGAGTAATGGGGCACCCTAGGGGGCACTGCAGTGGACTTCAAATAAATGTTTCCAAGCAGTGGCTTAGCCACAGGTGGGCTTGGGTGAGCCGGGGCCCACCCACTTAGGTCTCAGGCCCACCCAACAGCAGCACTAGCTAGTGGGGATACCAAGCTTTGCCAGCTAAAGACCTCCCCTTGATGGTGCTGAAAACATTGCTTTCCACTTCAGCAGTCTAAGCTTCCTAAGCTGCTGATACTGGCCTCATCCCATTGGGGGGGGGGGGGGGGGGAGGAGAACACTTGGTGCCCACCCACTTCTTGACTAGGCCCACCCAAAATCTGCTGTCTGGCTACGCCCCTGTTTCCAAGTACACATCTCACTGCTGCTCCCTTACCTTGTCTGCTGAGCCCCCCAAAACCCACCTAAAATCTACTACCCCCAACTGCACACCACTACCATAGCCCTTATGAGTGAAGGGGACACCTATATGTGGGTACAGTGGGTTTCTGGTGAGTTTTGGAGGGCTCACAGTTTCCACCACAGGTGTAACAGGTAGGGGGAGGTAGGGGCCTGGGTCCACCTGCCTGCCGTGCACTGCACCCACTACTAGACTGCTCCAAGGACCCGCATGCTGCTCGAATGGACCTGAGTATAGCATCTGAGGCTGGCAAGTAATATTTTAAATCGCATTTTTGTGGAGTGGGAGGTAGTTAGTGACCATTGGGGTAGAAAGGGGAAAGTATCCTTGATTTTCTCCGGTGGTCATCTGGTCATCTAGGGCACTTTTTTTGTGGTTTATTCATTAATAAAACAGTTCTAGACCAAAACGTCCAACTTATAGCCCTGGATGTTTTAGTTTTGTTCCATTCTGGCACAAAAATATCCAAGTGTTAGGAACACCCAGATCCCACCCTTAACATGTCCCTTTGTGATCTGAATGCACTTGTGACAGACTTCATAGAAAAACATCTAAAAATTGGCTTTGAAAATAGCCCAAGCTTGGGGCGAGGGAACGAAGTATAGAGGAAATCCCTAGTGCCAGCAGTCTGAAAGATAAGTGTTCTTTCAAACTATATATTCACTAGCCGTTGAGCCCGTTAAAACGGGCTAGTATGGGGTTTTTCCAAGGCCCCCTCCCCTCTCCGCTGCAGGGCCCCCACCCCGGAGTCGCCACCGTCGCCACCCCTCCACCTGGCCCGGGCCCTCTCTTCGCTATTGAACTTACGTCGCCGAAACGCAGCACGCAGATCAGCAGAGCTCCCGTCAACCTTCCTTCTCTGCCTGTGTCCCGCCCTCGTGTGACGTAACGTCGGCGAGGGCGGGGCACAGGCAGGGAAGGAAGGCCGACGGGAGCTCAGCTGATCTGCCTGCTATGTGTCGGCGATATAAGTTCAATACCGAAGAGAGTGCTCGGGCCGGGTGGAGGGCGGGCGGTGGCGGTGACTCCGGGTGGGGGGAGCGGTAGTGGCGACCTCGGGGGGGGGGAGCGGTAGCGATGTCGGCGGTTCCCTCCCTCCCTCCTCTTCACGCAGTTTCCCTCTCTGTCCCGCCCCCGTCATCATGTATTGACGCGGGGGCGGGACAGAGAGGGAAGTCTCTATTGTGCATTTGCGGGTGAGTACGGTCACTCGCCACTTATATGTTTGACTAGACTACCATCTCATTGCAGAGATATATTGTGCTATTAAGCGAGATTGCCATTGACATTCATCGATGTATTAATGCATTAGATTATAGCGTAATACAGTACAAAATAGAAGGTTTTTGGCCAATGATGAACAGAGGACTCATTAATAAGTCCGTTTAAGCTCCGATAGATGAAAATAATCTAGGAGCTCTGTGAGGCCTTTTTATCCTTCTTCACGTACAAAACAGGAGTATTGTTGAACATTTCAAACGTTTTCACGCAGTGGAAATATTTCTTGATTTGTTAGTATCTAATGATAGCATTTCCACACCCTAAAATAATTTTCATACAGTGGTGGAAATAAGTATTTGATCCCTTGCTGATTTTGTAAGTTTGCCCACTGACAAAGACATGAGCAGCCCATAATTGAAGGGTAGGTTATTGGTAACAGTGAGAGATAGCACATCACAAATTAAATCCGGAAAATCACATTGTGGAAAGTATATGAATTTATTTGCATTCTGCAGAGGGAAATAAGTATTTGATCCCCCACCAACCAGTAAGAGATCTGGCCCCTACAGACCAGGTAGATGCTCCAAATCAACTCGTTACCTGCATGACAGACAGCTGTCGGCAATGGTCACCTGTATGAAAGACACCTGTCCACAGACTCAGTGAATCAGTCAGACTCTAACCTCTACAAAATGGCCAAGAGCAAGGAGCTGTCTAAGGATGTCAGGGACAAGATCATACACCTGCACAAGGCTGGAATGGGCTACAAAACCATCAGTAAGACGCTGGGCGAGAAGGAGACAACTGTTGGTGCCATAGTAAGAAAATGGAAGAAGTACAAAATGACTGTCAATCGACAAAGATCTGGGGCTCCACGCAAAATCTCACCTCGTGGGGTATCCTTGATCATGAGGAAGGTTAGAAATCAGCCTACAACTACAAGGGGGGAACTTGTCAATGATCTCAAGGCAGCTGGGACCACTGTCACCACGAAAACCATTGGTAACACATTACGACATAACGGATTGCAATCCTGCAGTGCCCGCAAGGTCCCCCTGCTCCGGAAGGCACATGTGACGGCCCGTCTGAAGTTTGCCAGTGAACACCTGGATGATGCCGAGAGTGATTGGGAGAAGGTGCTGTGGTCAGATGAGACAAAAATTGAGCTCTTTGGCATGAACTCAACTCGCCGTGTTTGGAGGAAGAGAAATGCTGCCTATGACCCAAAGAACACCGTCCCCACTGTCAAGCATGGAGGTGGAAATGTTATGTTTTGGGGGTGTTTCTCTGCTAAGGGCACAGGACTACTTCACCGCATCAATGGGAGAATGGATGGGGCCATGTACCGTACAATTCTGAGTGACAACCTCCTTCCCTCCGCCAGGGCCTTAAAAATGGGTCGTGGCTGGGTCTTCCAGCACGACAATGACCCAAAACATACAGCCAAGGCAACAAAGGAGTGGCTCAGGAAGAAGCACATTAGGGTCATGGAGTGGCCTAGCCAGTCACCAGACCTTAATCCCATTGAAAACTTATGGAGGGGGCTGAAGCTGCGAGTTGCCAAGCGACAGCCCAGAACTCTTAATGATTTAGAGATGATCTGCAAAGAGGAGTGGACCAAAATTCCTCCTGACATGTGTGCAAACCTCATCATCAACTACAGAAGACGTCTGACCGCTGTGCTTGCCAACAAGGGTTTTGCCACCAAGTATTAGGTCTTGTTTGCCAGAGGGATCAAATACTTATTTCCCTCTGCAGAATGCAAATAAATTCATATACTTTCCACAATGTGATTTTCCGGATTTAATTTGTGATGTGCTATCTCTCACTGTTACTAATAACCTACCCTTCAATTATGGGCTGCTCATGTCTTTGTCAGTGGGCAAACTTACAAAATCAGCAAGGGATCAAATACTTATTTCCACCACTGTATATCTAGTTGTTATTAAACTTGATTCAAGGTAGTATACAATAAAAATTCCCAGTAAACATAAAGAAAATAAATGGAACACCAGTATTTCTATAAAAGAAGACCAAGACGCCGCACACAAGAGGTGGGATCACAGCACGCTGAAAGATAGAAAACTACCCAAAACCTGGGTAAACCATATTATAAAAATATGTTTTCAATGCTGTTCTAAATTTAACATATGAGGGCTTAATATGGAAACCCCTGGCCCAGTGGTGTAGGAAGGGGGGGCAGTGGGGCAGTCCGCCCCGGGTGCACGCCGCTGGGGGGTGTCGGCGCCTCACTGGTTCCTTGCTCTCGCTGCCCCGGAACAGGTTACTTCCTGTTCCGGGGCAGAGAGAGCAAGGAACCAGCGAGGTGCCGACACCCCCCCAGTGGTGTGCACTCGGTGGATTGGCCCTCCCACCCGCCCCTCACCGCCTTCCAGGTATGTTCTCGCAGACGGGCGTGGGTGTTGCGCTACGGAGGGGGGAAGGTGCGCCGCGCTGCACCCGGGGGGGGTGTGCAGCGGCGACCCGCCCCGGGTGTCAGCTGCCCTCGCGACGCCACTGCCCTGGCCAAAGAGACATTACCTTATAGATTCATACAGAGCAGCCTTTACAGGGGGGACAAATAGAAGACCATTGTTAAGGACTAGCAATGCTCGTGCGGGTGGTATAAGGTATAAGATGTGAAGAAAGATAGCAGGACATGCCAGTATTTAAGGCTTTATGAGTGAGTCTTAATACTTTAAACTAAATATGAAATTGTGTTAGTAACCAATGTTGCTCAGCAAATACTGTCATACAGTCAAATTTTGAAGCACTGCAAAGAACTCGGACAGCAGTGTTCTGTACTGATTGAAAACGCTTGATTAAGCAAGATGGAAGACCGGCATATTACAATAGTCTAGATATGAAACTACTAAGGCATACAGCAAGCTCTACTTTGATGTATCATTCAAGAATGGTGCAACTGCTCTGAATTGATGTAGAGCATAGAACAACTTACAAACACAGTATGAGCGATCTGCATAACAAAAGATCATTTTGATTGGAAAAAAAAAACCTTCCAGATATTTAAAATGATTTAGTAAAGGAATTGGTTTGCCATCTAATGTTGGACAGAAGGATGGACAAGGTAATCTGCCAGTAAGCCAGAAGGCTATCGTTTTGGAGTGATTAAGAACCAGACATCGGTTAACAAGCCAAGGAGATAATAGATCAAGGCAAGACTGTAAAGGAGTGATATCTGCACAGAGAGAATCAGTATAGAAATTCAGCAGTTTGTATAACTGTAGCAAAAGGACTCAAAAAGGTATTGAACAACAATGGTGCCGGAATGGAACCCTGTGGGACCCCGCAGTAGAAGGTACGTACAGAAGAAGTAGCAGTAGAAGTCATAACAGAGAAGGTTCTACCATCCAGAAAAGAGAATGATCATTTGAGAACAGTATTTGTAAGACATGTAGATGAGACAGCAAATGTTGGTGATCAATTAGATCAAATGCGGCTGAGAGGTCCAATGACACTACCAAAATTACTTTGCCTCGTTCAAAGGAGGAATGAAGATCACTCAAAAGGGAAACAGTAATGGTTTCTTTACTGTGAACGGGATGAAAACTTGCTTGTCTAGGATGGAGAACATGAGCCTGCGTAACATGGTTGGAAAACCAATTTTTCTGCAAGCTTAGGAGTATAACCGAGATTAGAAATAGGCCATTAATTGGTAACATCAGATGGATTAGACGACAAACTCTTCAAAAGAAAGTGCACAGTTGCGTTCTTCCTTAATGATGGAAAATAGCCTTGGCAAAGGCTACAATTAATGATTGTCGTTGCCATCGGAGCTGACTCTGTGGGTGCTGTGGGTTCTTGAGTACCCCCAATATTGAGAAAATTCCTTGTATGTGTCCAAGGAGGGGTTATTTTCATTGAGATTAGCACCCTCAATAATTTTGAAAAGTTGGCTCCTATGGTCATTGCTACAGTACTCAAACCATAATATAAGAGTCTAAGCCAGGAAGATGGAACAAGATCTATCTTACAAGCTGTGGCTCTGGTAGGGTCCTAGGTTTTATATTGGATTCTCAGCTAACAACGGAAAGTCAAATGAGAAGTTTGGGCAAAAGATTTATTTTAAGCTTTCTCAGTTAAGAGCTATTAGACAATTATTTTTCCCCAACTATTATCGGGTTCAAATAATAATTTTGTCATATCTGGATTATTGTAGTGTTTTATATTCAGGTATACAAATTTAAATTACAAAATAGATTGCAGTTAATGTAAAGTACGGCTGCAAAACTGATTTACGAAGTAAAAAAAAATATTATCAAGTAATAAGACCATAAGAGTAGCCATACTGGGTCAGACCAATGGTGCATCTAGCCCAGTATCCTGTTCTCCAAACAGTGGCCAAGCCAGGTCACAAGTACCTGACAGAAACCCAAATCGTAGCAGCACTCCATACTACAAATCCAAGGGCAAGTAGTTGCTTCCCATGTCTGTCTCAATAGCAGACTATGAACTTTTCCTCCAGGAATTTGTCCAAACATTTTTAAACCCAGATAGGCTAACCGCTGTTACCACTTCCTCCGGCAAAGAATTCCAGAGCTTAACTATTCGTTGAGTGAACAAAATGCCATTGCTGATTGATTTACACTGTCTGCATGTAGTTGTACACATAGAATTCATCAAGATCATTCATGGTTTATGCAACAATTCTCATATACAATTATTATACATATGTTCTTTCTGAACTTCTCAATTTTGTTCCACATTACGTTTGGGCTTTCCTTCACAATCTGCACCTTAGTCCACAAAATCATATACGGCGTAGTCCCAGAATACATGACAGACCTCATTGACTTACCAATAAGAAACAAAGTCAGATCATCAAGATCCTACCTAAACCTATACTACCCAAATTGCAAAGGACTGAAATACAAAACAACTTACGCAGCCGGTTTCTCCTACATAAGCGCACAACTATGGAATGGGCTCCCAAAAGCTGTGAAAACAATCCACGACCACTTGAACTTCAGGAAATCACTAAAAACCAACCTCTTCAAAAAGGTCTACCCCAACGACCCCACGTAACCCTCTTCACCTACCAGCACAACATGACTATGATCGAGCAGGACATCACGCAATCTTCATCCATTCCGACCCTCCACTTATACCTCATACGATCACTATACAACTTTGTATTTGTTATCCACCGACTGGGCAAATGCTTTTGACGGTACTATGTAAGGCACATTGAGCCTGCAAATAGGTGGGAAAATATGGGGTACAAATGCAACAAATAAATAAATAAATAAATAACAGTTCAGAATGTGTTATTTAAAAATTTAATTTAGTTACCAATCTACTTGTTTATGGAATTCTATTCCAGTATCAATTTGAATCACCAAGAGATTGATGTACCAACTTGTAGATTCCTTTCATGAGCAAAGCTCTGCACAGAAGGACACACGAGAAAGCCCTTATTGGCACAAAAATGTCAAAATGCGAGGGATTTGGTACATTTTAAAATATACCAGTTTGCGGCTTTGCAGTAGTAAACTACCTGTCAGTTCTTGAATAATACGTGCCCTTAATGAACAAATTCCCTTTTGTATACTGATGTTTCAGGGATATCCGGTGATTAGGAAATGACCAATTCTGTTTGAAATGGTTAACAAACCACTGAACAAACCTTGCAGAAGCGGTTGAGTGGTGACGTGATGCAGACTATCCACGTTATCAAGAGGGGTGACACCAATCAGGGACATGTGAGGACAAGGCCTTGAGATATCAACAATTCAGTTTGATTACGAGAACCAGGAGATGCTCAGTTTCAGAAAATGAGCTTTAAAATTCAATCAAATGATTTATGAGATCAAAGATTTTCATCAAACGAACAATGATAGGTTCTGTGTATGTTGATTACTCTCCATGTCTGCTAAAATATTTGGTTACACGGAGAGAAGCAGCACTAGAAAAATGAACAGACGGACTGGCTAATTGAAGCAGAACCTATCTTGGCAAGTTTTTGTTCTGTCGATTACTCAAATGACCCTATTTCTCTCGTGCGCAAATTACTTCAAAATATGTACACTTGAGCAATTTGTGCAAAATAGAAAGCCCCGAAATAGACCAGCAAACATTTAAATTAGACTTAGAGTCCCTTTTATGTAATTTAAATCTATCATACTTCCAAATGAATGGTAATTTGTCTCTAAAAAGAGCCGTATTAAACTTGTGAGCAGCACATTTTTGAAGTGATGCAGGCAAAGCAGCTATTTTTCCCAGAAAAGTTCCCACATTTTCCAAGCTGATTTAGACTTTAAATATTAGAACAAATATAAAATGGAAAATAAATAGCAATTCCCTAGTATAGATGTGCAAACTTTTCACCGATATCAAGGGGGTGATTTTTTGTTCACAGGTACAGTAGCATAGTAACATAGTAGATGACGGCAGAAAAAGACCTGCACGGTCCATCCAGTCTGCCCAACAAGATAAACTCATATGTGCTACATTTTGTGTATACCTGCCCTTGATTTGTATCTGCCATTTTCAGGGCACAGACCGTATAAGTCTGCCCAGCACTATCCCCGCCTCCCAACCACCAGCCCCGCCTCCCAACCACCAGCCCCGCCTCCCACCACCTGCTCTGGCACAGACCGTATAAGTCTGCCCAGCACTATCCCCGCCTCCCAACCACCAGCCCCGCCTCCCACCACCGGCTCTGGCACAGACCGTGTAAGTCTGCTCAGCACTATCCCCGCCTCCCACCACCAGCTCTGGCACAGACCGTATAAGTCTGCCCAGCACTATCCCCGCCTCCCAACCACCAGCCCCTCCTCCCACCACCAGCTCTGGCACAGACCGTATAAGTCTGCCCAGCACTATCCCCGCCTCCTAACCACCAGCCCTGCCTCCCACCACCTGCTCTGGCATAGACCGTATAAGTCTGGCCAGCACTATCCCCGCCTCCCAACCACCAGCCCCGCCTCCCAACCACCGGCTCTGGCACAGACCGTATAAGTCTGCCCAGCACTATCCCCGCCTCCTAACCACCAGCCCCGCCTCCCACCACCTGCTCTGGCACAGACCGTATAAGTCTGCCCAGCACTATCCCCGCCTCCCAACCACCAGCCCTGCCTCCCAACCACCGGCTCTGGCACAGACCGTATAAGTCTGCCCAGCACTATCCCCGCCTCCCAACCACCAGCCCCACCTCCCACCACCGGCTCTGGCACAGACCGTATAAGTCTGCCCAGCACTATCCCCGCCTCCTAACCACCAGCCCCGTCTCCCACCACCGGCTCTGGCACAGACCGTATAAGTCTGCCCAGCACTATCCCCGCCTCCCAACCACCAGCCCCACCTCCCACCACCGGCTCTGGCACAGACCGTATAAGTCTGCCCAGCACTATCCCCGCCTCCCAACCACCAGCCCCGCCTCCCAACCACCGGCTCTGGCACAGACCGTATAAGTCTGCCCAGCACTATCCCCGCCTCCTAACCACCAGCCCCGCCTCCCACCACCTGCTCTGGCACAGACCGTATAAGTCTGCCCAGCACTATCCCCGCCTCCCAACCACCAGCCCTGCCTCCCAACCACCGGCTCTGGCACAGACCGTATAAGTCTGCCCAGCACTATCCCCGCCTCCCAACCACCAGCCCCACCTCCCACCACCGGCTCTGGCACAGGCCGTATAAGTCTGCCCAGCACTATCCCCGCCTCCTAACCACCAGCCCCGTCTCCCACCACCGACTCTGGCACAGACCGTATAAGTCTGCCCAGCACTATCCCCGCCTCCTAACCACCAGCCCCGCCTCCCACCACCTGCTCTGGCACAGACCGTATAAGTCTGCCCAGCACTATCCCCGCCTCCCAACCACCAGCCCTGCCTCCCAACCACCGGCTCTGGCACAGACCGTATAAGTCTGCCCAGCACTATCCCCGCCTCCCAACCACCAGCCCCGCCTCCCAACCACCGGCTCTGGCACAGACCGTATAAGTCTGCCCAGCACTATCCCCGCCTCCTAACCACCAGCCCCGCCTCCCACCACCTGCTCTGGCACAGACCGTATAAGTCTGCCCAGCACTATCCCCGCCTCCCAACCACCAGCCCTGCCTCCCAACCACCGGCTCTGGCACAGACCGTATAAGTCTGCCCAGCACTATCCCTGCCTCCCAACCACCAGCCCCGTCTCCCACCACCGGCTCTGGCACAGACCGTATAAGTCTGCCCAGCACTATCCACGCCTCCTAACCACCAGCCCCGTCTCCCACCACCGGCTCTGGCACAGACCGTATAAGTCTGCCCAGCACTATCCCCGCCTCCCAACCACCAGCCCCACCTCCCACCACCGGCTCTGGCACAGACCGTATAAGTCTGCCCAGCACTATCCCCGCCTCCCAACCACCAGCCCCGTCTCCCACCACCGGCTCTGGCACAGACCGTATAAGTCTGCCCAGCACTATCCCCGCCTCCTAACCACCAGCCCCGCCTCCCACCACCTGCTCTGGCACAGACCGTATAAGTCTGCCCAGCACTATCCCCGCCTCCCAACCACCAGCCCTGCCTCCCAACCACCGGCTCTGGCACAGACCGTATAAGTCTGCCCAGCACTATCCCCGCCTCCCAACCACCAGCCCCACCTCCCACCACCGGCTCTGGCACAGACCATATAAGTCTGCCCAGCACTATCCCCGCCTCCCAACCACCAGCCCCACCTCCCACCACCGGCTCTGGCACAGACCGTATAAGTCTGCCCAGCACTATCCCTGCCTCCCAGCCTGCATGGAGTAAAATGTATTGGACTTTTGATCAATTGTTTTTGCAATATTTTCATTTCCTGGTTAAATTCAGTATGTTAAAATGAAGAGAAGGAACTCGCATGCCTTCTACTAGAGATATAGACGCAGAACACCATGTGATTAACTGGCCAAAAATTCACATCACAGAACAATTTCCAGTAGAAAGTAATTTGTTGTTTAAAAACAATCACATTCTGTTTTGCAAAAGAATTGTGACTCAGAGGCTCTACATGTCCTGGGAAAAGCAAAAAAAAAAAAAAAAACAACCTCTTTTCATAGATTTTTAAACCAGCCTCTATTCTAAATAATATGCAGAATTTTAGGGGCAATTATTATACTGCCTGTTATGAAATTTGCAGGTACTTTTTACCAGCTGTGAGTCCTTAGCCTAAGTGGAAGCATGTTGTTCACCCACAGCAGCCACCACATCCTTCAACTGAGTCTCCTAATGTTGGTGGACATTTAGCGCGTGGCCTGCATGTACTAAAGTGGAAGAGAAGCCTAATGGTTAGTGCAGCAGGCTTTGATCCTGGCAATCTGGGTTCAATTCCCACTACAGCTCCTTGTGACCTTGGGCAGCAAGTCACTTAACCTTCCATTGCCCCAGGTACAAAAAAAATGTAGATTGTGAGCCTACTAGGGACGGAGAAAGTACCTATATATAATGTGTGTAGCACTGTGTATGTCTAGTAGCACTATAGAAATAATTAGTAGTACTAGAGTAGGAACAGGGTCAGAGTCAGAATGGATACCAGACAACCAGAAGGCAGCAATTAGGAAACATCCGCATAATCATAAAGATAGCCAGAGGTCAGTGTGAGGACCAAGGCCTAAGGCATAGGGTGGCAGAGAATTAAGAACAAAGCAAGATCAGAAACAGGCTGGGGTCTTTCATGTAGACTCGAGGAGGGGCATTTTCAAAAGATTGCCCAAGTCAGAATTGGGACATCCCGCTCAAAAGGTTAAAAAAAAAATCTATTCACAGCCATTTTGAAACAGTAAGAGACATCCAGATTTCCTGTTTGAACATTAAACTCTGGAATTAGTCGCCAAAGAATGTGGTAAAAGCAGTTAGATTATCAGGGTTTTAAAAAAATTGGATAATTTTCTAAAAGAAAAATCCATAAGCCATAATTAAGTTGGGAAATACCACTATCTGTCTTATTTTCGAAAGGGAAGGACGCCCATCTTCTGACACAAATCAGGAGATGGGCATCCTTCTCCCGAGGTCACCCAAATCGGCATAATCGAAAGCCGATTTTTTTGTGTCCTCAACTGCTTTCCGTTGTGGGGACGACCAAAGTTCATGGGGGCGTGTCAGCAGTGTACTGAAGGCGGGACGGGGGCATGGTTAAGAGATGGGCGTCCTCGGCCGATAATGGAAAAAAGAAGGGCGTCCCTCACGAGCATTTGGTCAACTTTACTTGGTCCCTTTTTTTTCACGACCAAGCCTCAAAAAGGTGCCCGAACTGACCAGATGACCACCGGAGGGAATCGGGGATGACTTCCCCTTACTCCACCAGTGGTCACCAACCCCCTCCCACCCTAAAAAAAAAATGAAAAAACATTTTTTTTCCAGCCTCTATGCCACCCTCAAATGTCATACCCAGCTCCATCACAGCAGTATGCAGGTCCCTGGAGCAGTTTTAGTGGGTGCAGTGGACGTCAGCCAGGTGGACCCAGGCCCATCCCTCCCACCTGTTACACTTGTGGTGGTAAATGTGAGCCCACCTGAAACTCACTGTACCCACATGTAGGTGCCCCCTTTCATCCCTAAGGGCTATGTTAGTGGTGTACAGTTGTGGGGTGTGGGTTTTAGGGGGGGGTTGGGGGCTCAGCACCCAAGGTAAGGGAGCTATGCACCTGGGAGCTTTTTCTGAAGTCCACTGCAGTGCCCCCTAGGGTGCCCGGTTGCAGTAGCATACCAAGAGGGGGGTGGTCTGCCACGGGTGCACGCCGCTGGGGGGGGGGGTGCCGCGCGCCTGTCGGCTCATTGTTTTCATGCTCCCTTTGCCCCGGAACAGGTTACTTCCTGTTCTGGGGCAGAGGGAGCATGAAAACGAAGAGCCGGCAGGCGCGCGGCACCCCCCCTCCACCCCAGCGGCGTGCACCCGGGGGTTCTTTCTCCAGGGGGGGGGCGTCGCACTGTTCTGTGGGGGTACTGCACCCGGGGGGCGGGGCGCATCAGCGATCCGCCCCGGGTATCAGCCCCCCTAGGAACGCCACTGCCCGGTTGGTGTCCCGGCATGTAAGGAGGACCCGGACGCCCATCTCCCAATTCATCCATGCTCCAATTATCATTTTTTGGTCCATATGGATTTTTTTTTCTTTTTCTGCTGAACATCTCATGCTTAACCTGAAAATATGGTATAGAATCACAGCAGTTTCTGAGCATCCCACTGAAAAAGCTTATCACTTTCATGTCCAAGTATTGCAGAGATAGCAACTGATAGCATTAAGCACTAGTGCCACCTAGTGGCAAGGTATTGTGCATCACACTTTCAGACTTAGAAAAAAAAAATTACGTGGGTAGATGGATCTTTTTTTTCCTCCAGTGAGTACATTTTGAGTCTATTAGGTCTCTTTTTGCAGGACTTCTCTAAGAGGGTGGCGATGGTTCAAAGATAGACAACTACAGGCAGACTGGAACACAAACCTTAGAGAGACTTTAGGACACTAACCCCCCCCCCCCCCCCCCGTTTACTAAGCTATGCTAGCGGCTGCTGTGTGCTAATGCTGACACACCCCATTCAGTTTGAATGGGCTGTGTCAGCATTGCCGCACGGCTTAGTAAACGGGGGGTGGGGGGGGGGGGTTATTTTGTACTTACTTACTGAAGGAAAGAAGGGATGGGGAAATATTTATTTATCTGTAACATTTGTATCCCACATTTTCCAACATATTAGCAGGCTCAACGTGGCTTACAAAATACCGTAATGGTGAACGCCAAGAATGGTAGGTATTAAACAAATACAGTTAGAAAAAGGGTCAGGTAAGGTAGGGGTAAATGGGTACAATAAGGGACAAGGAAATAAGAAATAAAATGTATAGATGCATTGTAGAGTAGAGGCATTAAAGTAGAATCAGTAGGGTAGGCCTTGCAAAACAGATAGGTCTTTAAAGTTCGCTTGAAATTTTGATGGTCGTGCATCATTTTCACACTCTTTGGTAATGCATTCCACATTTGCGTACTTGAGTAAGAAAAATTGGATCCATAGGTTGATTTGTATCTGAGTCCAATGCAGCTTGGATAGTGAAGGTTCAGATAAGTATGTGATGAACTGATTCTGTTTTTGGCTGGAAGATCTATTAAATCAATCATATATCCAGGGGCATCACCGTAGATTATCTTGTGGACCAGAGAGCAAATTTTGAAGGTAATGCGGTCCTTGATAGGGAGCCAGTGTAGTTTCAATCGAAGAGATTTAGCGCTATCAGATACAAATACAGAAAGGTGACATTTTCCACTGAAAATTTAATCCCAGAGTAAGGAGTGAGGGAGTTGGCTTATGGTTAGAGCAGCAGACTGAGAATCAAGGAAGCCCAGTTCAAATCCCCCTGTTGCTCCTTGTGATCTTGGGTAAGTCACTTAGGGAGTTTTTTACAAAGCCTCGGTAAGCCCAATGCGGGCTTACCGAACACTAGATCCAGACTGCCGCCAGCCCAATGCAACTGCCAGTGGTAGTTCTGCCCCGAGCAATGCATCATTTCCAGGGGATCAAAGAAAACCCCCCAAAATGGTTTACGCCGCAGTAATCGGGCATCGCCGCATGCTGCCCAGTTACCACTGGGTTACCGTGGGAGCTCTTATTGAGGTGGCGGTAAAGGTTCCCCGCCGCATGGCCCCGTGAAAAGAATTCTCTTACCGCATGGCCATGTTTGTCTGGGGGCTCTTTACCTGCTGTGGTTAAAAGGGCTCTGTTGCACGGGCAAAATGGCCCCCACTGCTAGTGCAGGACCCTTTTCCCTGCAGCTTGGTAAAAGGACCCCTTAAACTCCATTGCCTCAGGTACAAACTTGGAGACGGGAAAGATACTTATTGCACCTAAACATAACACTATTTCTACTGAAAGAGGTGTAAATTCCTTCCCTACATGAAGTTTTAATGAACAAGTCCAAAGGAAACATGAGCCATAAGCCAACTCCCTCACTCCTTACTCTGGAATTAAATTTTCAGTGGAAAATGTCACCTTTCTGTATTTGATTGGAATATGTCAATGTTTGAATCATATTTCCACATCCCTTCTTTCCTTCAGTAAGTAAGCACAAAATAACCCCCCTCCCCCCCCCCCCCATTTACTAAGGCGTGCGGCAATGCTGACACAGCCCATTCAAACTGAATGGCATGTCGTTGTTGATGATACGTTGAAACCTTCTGCTCAGTGTGCTGCTGCGGCTAAGAAAGCAAATAGAATGTTAGGTATTATTAGGAAAGGAATGGAGAACAAAAATGAGGACGTTCTAATGCCTTTGTATCGCTCCATGGTGCGACCGCACCTCGAATATTGTGTTCAATTCTGGTCGCCGCATCTCAAAAAAGATATAGTGGAATTAAAAAAGGTGCAGAGAAGGGCGACGAAAATGATAAAGGGGATGGAACGACTTCCCTATGAGGAAAGGCTAAAGGCCTAGGGCTCTTCAGCTTGGAGAAAAGACGGCTGAGGGTAGATATGATAGAGGTCTATAAAATAATGAGTGAAGTTGAACGGGTAGATGTGAAGCGTCTGTTCATGCTTTCCAAAAATACTAGGAGTAGGGGGCATGCGATGAAGCTACAATGTAGTAAATTTAAAACGAACCAGAGAAAACGTTTCTTCGCTCAACGTGTAATTAAACTCTGGAATTCGTTGCCAGAGAATGTGGTAAAGGCGGTTACTACTACTACTACTACTACTATTTAGCATTTCTATAGCGCAACAAAGCGTACGCAGCGCTGCACAAACATAGAAGAAAGACACTCCCTGTTCAAAGAGCTTACAATCTAGTAGACAAAAAATAAAGCAAACAAATCAATTAATGTGTAGAGGAAAGAGGAGAGGAGGGTAGGTGGAGGCGAGTGGTTACAAGTGGTTACGAGTCAAAAGCAATGTTAAAGAGGTGGGCTTTCAATCTAGATTTAAAGATGGTCAAGGATGGGGCAAGACGTAGGGGCTCAGGAAGTCTATTCCAGCAGATTCTCCGCAGTTTCTCCAACAGAAAGATGAAGCAGCATGATGAAATGTATGCAATTTTTGCGGGATGAGATTCGCTCTGCGGAGCAACTTGTATCGGGAGTCTTGATGGGAAACCACGGTTAACTTAGCAGAGTTTAAAAAAAGGTTTGGACGGCTTCCTAAAGGAAAAGTCCATAGACCGTTATTAAATGGACTTGGAGAAAATCTACTGTTTCTGAAATAAGCAGTATAAAATGTTTTGTACTTTTTTGGGATCTTGCCAGATATTTGTAACCTGGATTGGCCACTGTTGGAAACAGGATGCTGGGCTTGATGGACCTTTGGTCTGTCCCAGTATGGCAATACTTATGTACTTATGTAAGAAGCCCCTTAATCCTTCCTGTAAAAGGCTGCCCAAAACAAGCACTTTAAAGACACTATACATACCTGTTGGGAGAGTAGCCTAATGGTTCACCCAGTGGGCTGATAACCTAGAGAACTGGCCCTGAGCTGATAACCTTGTGGCCCTGGGCAAGTCTCTTAACTCTTCATTGACCCAGGTATAAACTTAACCCACTGTTTACTAAGCCATGCTAGCAGCTACTGTGCTCTAATGCTGACACAGACTATTCACTTTGGCATAGCCAAGGGTGGGCCTGGGTGGGCCCAGGCCCACTCACTTTGGGCTCAGGCCCACCCAGTAGCAGCACACCTATGGTGTGTCTGGCAGGGATTCCCTAGCCCACCAGCTGAAAACTCCCAACAACTGTCCCTCCTGCATACCTTGTAAATAGCAGATGGCATGCAGGTGAGACAAGGAGAGACCAAATCACCTGTGAGACGGCGGGGGGGGGGTTCTTCTGCCCACCCATCTTGGGTCCAGGCCCATTCAAAGTTGGGAGTCTAGCTACGCCCCTGCTTTGAATGGGCCGTCTGCAATGCCACGTGGCTTAGGAAACAGGGGGGTTAGATTGTGAGCCCACTAGAGACTAGTACCTGCATATAATATATGTAAACCACTTTGGTTGTACCCACGGAAAGGAAGTACGTCAAATTCATGATCCTTTATCATTTACAAATACTGACACTGATGTACGCACTCATATCAGGGGCGCAGTCAGACCTCACGCTGGGAGGGGGCCAGAGTCCGAGGTGGGGGGCACATTGTGGTCTGCCGCCCCACCGCTGTCCCCCCTCGCCTTGTCCAGCGCTGGTCTGAATCACCGCCACATCGCCAGCCCTGTTCTGTCTTTCCCTCACGTCCTGCACGCTACTTTTAGTGAAACTGAGCATGCTCAGTTTCACTAAAAGGAGAATGCAGGACTTAGGGGGAAAGACAGACAGGGCAGGCAACGCAGCTGGAGACCGGCGCTGGAGAAGGCTTCAGCTGGCGGGGTTGTGGACCCCCGCCAGCAAAACTAGGGGCTCCACAGGAAATTTGGGGGTCCCAGGACCCTGTGGCCCCGTGTAGCTACACCAGTGACTTATATACATGCATTCTCCTTCTTATTGTAGTCCCACTCAATCCTTTCTCAAATCCAGCCCCCGTGCCATTTGCATGTGTAAATCCTGGCTTTTTAAAAATGAGTTTTCCATGTTTATGCAAGAGATTCCTTTAGATACCAATATTTACATAGTAACATAGTAACATAGTAGATGACGGCAGAAAAAGACCTGCACGGTCCATCTAGTCTGCCCACGATAAACTCATATGTGTATACCTTATCTTGATTTGTACCTGTCTTTTTCAGGGCACAGACCGTATAAGTCTGTCCAGCTGTATTTCCCGTCTCCCAACCACCAGTCCCGCCTCCCATCACCGGCTCCGGCACAGACCCCGTATAAGTCTGCCCTCCCCCATCCTAGCCTCTCAACCACCAACCCCTCTTCCCCCCGCCACCCAATTTGAGCTAAGCTTCTGTGGATCCATTCCTTCTGCACAGGATTCCTTTATGCCTGTCCCACTCATGTTTGAATTCCGTTACCGTTTTCATCTCCACCACCTCCCGCGGGAGGGCATTCCAAGCGTTCACCATCTTCTCCGTGAAGAAATACTTCCTGACATCTTTCCTGAGTCTGCCCCCCTTCAATCTCATTTCATGTCCTCTCGTTCTACCGCCTTCCCATCTCCGGAAAAGATTCGTTTGCGGATTAATACCTTTCAAATATTTGAACGTCTGTATCATATCACCCCTGTTCCTCCTTTCCTCCAGAGTATACATGTTCAGGTCAGCAAGTCTCTCTTCATACGTCTTGGAACGCAACTCCCATACCATCCGCGTAGCTTTTCTTTGCACCGCTTCCATTTTTTTAACATCCTTCGCAAGGTACGGCCTCCAAAACTGAACACAATACTCCGGGTAGGGCCTCACCAACGTCTTATACAGGGGCATTAAAACCTCCTTTCTTCTGCTAGTCACACCTCTCTCTATACAGCCTAGCAACCTTCTCGCTATGGCCACCGCCTTGTCGCACTGTTTCATCGCCTTCAGGTCCTCAGATACTATCACCCCAAGATCCCTCTCCCCGTCTGTGTCTATCAGGCTCTCCCCACCTAACACATGTGTAAATCATGAATAGGACTTCGAAAATAACTGCCAAAATCTCATTAGAATAAAAAAAAGGCACCAAAATCATTAATTTAATTTGAAAAAAAAAATTTTTAATTCTTGAGCAGATGCAGTCTCTCAAATAACATTATTATGTGACTCATGTACGAGGTTTCAGACAATAGAGAAGAGATTAGCCGGCTGTGAAATTGCTTCAGTTCTACATTTTGGAAAATTCTCTTTCTTAGCACCAACTGTGAACTTCTTAAAACTCTTCATTGCTGAATAGTAAACTAATTTCATGTCATATGAAAAATTTCATCAGAATCTGAGAACAGGGCTGTTTAGGAAATATTCTAGGCGCCCTTTTATAACGTCGCTGTAGGCTCTACATGTGTGCAGCACACTCCAAAATGAGACTGCCACCAGACTAGTGCGCCCTCTGGTGGTAATTTCCGATATGGTGCATGCCCATAATGCCGGGACAAATTATTTTTTTTATTTACATAGTAACATAGTAGATGACGGCAGATAAAGACCTGTACAGTCCATCCAGTCTGCCCAACAAGATAAACTCATATGTGCTACTTTATATGTGCACCTGACCTTGATTTATCCTTGCCCTTTTTGGGCCATAGCCCGTAGAAGTCTGCCCAGTACTTGCCCTGCCACCCAACCACCGGTGCTGCCACCCAATCTCCGCTAAGCTTCTGAGGATCCATTCCTTCTAAACAGGATTCCTTTAAGTTTATTCCACGCATGTTTGAATTCCGTTACCGTTTTCATCTCCACCACCTCCCTCGGGAGGGCATTCCAAGCATCCACCACCCTCTCCATGAAAAAATACTTCCTGACATCTTTTTTGAGTCTGCCCCCCTTCAACCTCATTTCATTTCCTCTAATTCTACTGTCTTCACATGTCCAGAAAAGGTTCGTTTGCGGATTAATACCTTTCAAATATTTGAACATCTGTATCATATCACCCCTGTTTCTCCTTTCCTCCAGAGTATACATGTTCAAGTCAGCAAGTCTCTCCTCATACGTCTTGTAACGCAAATCCCAAACCATTATTGTAGCTTTTCTTTGCACCGCTTCAATTCTTTTTACAACCTTAGCAAGATACGGCCACCAAAACTGAACACAGTACTCCAGGTGGGGCCTCACCAACGACTTATACAGGGGCATTAAAACCTCTTTTTTTCTGCTGGTCACACCTCTCTCTATACAGCCCAACAACCTTCTAGCTACAGCCACCACCTTGTCACACTGTTTCGTCGCCTTCAGATCCTCAGATACTATCACCCCAAGATCCCTCTCCCTGCCTGTACATATCAGAATCTTACCACCTAACACATATGTCTCCCGTGGATTTCTACTCCCTAAGTAGAAATCCACAGGAGACATATGTGTTAGGCAGCGAGATTCTGATATTTCCTACAGTATGCAGTGCTTCCGACGTTAATCAGCAGTTTGTGCATGCTGACTTGTCACCGTGTGTGCAGCACGTGAGTCCTTATCACTAGGTCAATGGATGGCAATAAGGTCTCAGCATGGGCGTAGTTTGGAGGGGCGAGGGGTGGCATTGCAGGCAGCTCTTCTTCCGTCCCGCCCTCAGCTCTCAGCTCCCCAACCAACAGACCTCCTCTCCATTCCTCCCCCCCCCCCTCCAGTGTGTTTAATCTTTTATTTTCAGTGGCAACGATGACAGTGAAGAAGGAAGCACTGTGGGCTCACCTCCAGGTTCTCCCTTCCCTCACACAGTGTCCTGCCCTCGCGGAAAGATGAGCAGTTAAGATATTCACTTAGCCGGTTAAGTTGCCGCAGCCCAAACTGAAACCGGATATTCAATACCTGTCACTGGATATGGCCAGAGTGAGCGCTGGTGGAAGCAGCTAACCGAGCTGCCTGCCGTCGGCTGAATATGGGGGTACTGGGTTTTAGCAATCAATAACTCTGTGATAATGGGGACATGATAAGATTATGGCTCGACTGTATGAACTACAATGTTCAGAATGTTAACTACCCTCGAAGTATTTTTACTATTAAAAGGGAAGACAGCAAATTCAAAGTATGATCTTTTTCATGAGTGGCTTGTGTAACAAAATTGTGAAAGCCTAATGATATCATGTAATAATATAAACTGAAGCTAATGAATAACCATTAAGAACGAGAGATTGCACATTTACATTTCCAAAAATAATTTTGACAAATCATAATTGAGTGCAGCTAGCCATTCCACAAAGCTGAAAGTGCCCAATTAATTGCAATGTGGTGGGAACAAATAGCAAATGACTTATGGTTTATGCAATTCTGGTCATCGCATCTCAAAAAATTAGAAAAGGTACAGAGAAGGGCAACAAAAATGATAAAGGGGATGGGACGACTTCCCTATGAGGAAAGGTTCAAGCGTCCAGGGCTCTTCAGCTTGCAGAAAAGACGGCTGAGGGGAGATATGATAGAGGTCTATAACATAATGAGTGGAGTGGAACGGGTAGACGTGAATCGCTTGCTTACTGTTTCCAAAAATACTAGGACTAGGGGGCGTGCGATGAAGCTACAAAATAATAATACATTTAAAACAAATCAGAGAAAATAAACTGGAGTGGAGGGGTAGCCTAGCTGTTAGTGCAGTGAACTTTGGTCCTGGGGAACTGAGTTTAATTCCCACTGCAGCTCCTTGTGACTCTGGGCAAATCACTTAACCCTCCATTACCCCTGGTACAAAATAAGTACCTGAATATATGTAAACTACTTTGAATGTAGTTGCAAAAACATCAGAAAGGTGGTATATCAAGTCCCATTTCCCTTTCCCTATTTGAGATTCTACATGGAATGTTGCTACTATTTAAGGTTCTACATGGAATGTCGCTACTATTGGAGATTCTAGATGGAATGTTGCTACTATTGAGATTCTGTTGCTACTATTTGAGATTCTACATGGAATGTTGCTATTCCACTAGCAACATTCCATGTAGAAGCCTGCCCTTGCAGATCAGCAACGTGGCAGCGTTTCTGTGACGTGCAGGACGTCAGACTCACAGAAACAGAAGCCTGCGCTGCTGCGTTGCTGATCTGCAAGGGCAGGCTTCTACATGGAATGTTGCTAGTGGAGGAGTAGCCTAGTGGTTAGTGCAGTGGACTTTGATCCTGGGGAACTGAGTTTAATTCCCACTGCAGCTCCTTGTGACTCCGGCCAAGTCACTTAGGGCTCCTTTTACAAAGGTGTGCTGAAAAATCGCTTGCGGTAGTGTAGGCGCAGGTTTTGGCCGTGCGCAGAATCATTTTTCAGCGCGCCTGTAAAAAAGACCTTTTTTTTTTCTTTGCCGAAATTGGACGCATGGCAAAATCAAAATCGCTGCCACCAGTCATAGACCTAGCAGTAAAGAATTTGGGCAGTAATGACCTACGTGGGTCAGATGCCACTTGGCGTGCGTCCACTACGCACGCCAGAAAATAAAAAAAATATTTTTCAGATGTGCGAAGCGGATGTGCACCAAAATTGAAATTACAAGGGCCAGGCGGTACCCGGGCGGTAGCTCCATTTTGGCATGCGTTGGGCGTCCATTGACGCCTACGCGGCTTAGTAAAAGGGGCCCTTAACCCTCCATTGCCCCAGGTACCTGTATATACTATGTTACCTGCTTTGAACGTGGTTGCAAAAGCCACAGAAAAGTGGTATATCAAGTCCCATTTCCCAGAAAGAACATCCAGTCCAAACATACGTCCAGTTAAGTGATATGAGCTGCAACATAAATCCAGTTAAATGATATGAGTTGCAAAGTAAAGTCAATCGTATTAATTTGATGCTCTAAGATCTACTCATCATTTAACTAGGATGCAGATTAAGGCACCCAAGGACATTCAAAAGGAGGACAGCAAATTATTTGTTTCAGGAAACCATTTGTTTTTGTCAATGGATCACCATGAATAACAGCAGATAGAAATCTTAAGATTAGTCAAAGGCTCATCAGTTTGCCGGGATACATACATATGCACAAACTCGGGAGGTTATATACATTCTATCTAACAAAAAGCATCTGAACAGTCCTCTGTGCTCCAGAGACTATAACCAAGCAATAAGCGATGACAGAACATGAATCACATACTAGGGTATGCCTTGGTTATAATTAAATGCTCTTGCTAACTGGAAGCCGTGCTGATATTTGTCTTGTTACACAACGCAAAATGTCATATCGCACTTAATAAAATGGATTTTGATTTCTAACAAAATGTAAATGGTGTATATTTCAAGGATATGCATTACCTTTCAAAAATAAACATTCCCCAAAGGGGGGAAAGGGAAATGGGACTTGATATACTGCCTTTCTGAGGTTTTTGCAACTACATTCAAAGTGGTTTATATATATTCAGGTACTTATTTTGTACCAAGGGGAAATAGAGGGTTAAATGACTAGCCCAGAGTCACAAGGAACTGCAGTGGGAATTGAAACCAGCTCCCCAGGATCAAAGTCCACTGCACTAACCACTAGGCTATTCCTCCACTAGCAACATTCCATGTAGAAGCCTGCCCTTGCAGATCACCAATGCGGCCGCGCAGGCTTCTGTTTCTGTGAGTCTGACGTCCTGCACGTCACAGAAACGCTGCCACGTTGCTGATCTGCAAGGGCAGGCTTCTACATGGAATGTTGATAGTAGAATAGCAACATTCCATGTAGAATCTCAAATAGTAGCAACAGAATCTCAATAGTAGCAACATTCCATCTAGAATCTCCAATAGTAGCGACATTCCATGTAGAATCTCAAATAGGGAAAGGGAAATGGGACTTGATATACCACCTTTCTGATGTTTTTGCAACTACATTCAAAGTAGTTTACATATATTCAGGTAGTTATTTTGTAGCAGGGGTAATGGAGGGTTAAGTGATTTGCCCAGAGTCACAAGGAGCTGCAGTGGGACTTGAACCCAGTTCCCCAGAATCAGAGTCCACTGCACTAACAACTAGGCTACTCCTACATTAGCAACATTCCCTCTAGAAGCCTGCCCTTGCAGATCACCAATGCGGCCGCACAGGCTTCTGCTTCTGTTTGTCTGATGTCTGCACATACGTGCATGACGCCATACTCACAGAAATAGTTGTTGATCTGCAAGGGCAGGCTTCTACATGGAATGTTGCTAGTGGAATAGCTACATTCCATCTAGAATCTCCAATAGTAGCAACATTCCCTGTACAATCTCAAATAGGGAAAGGGAAATGGGACTTGATATAACCACCTTTCTGAGGGTTTTTTTTGCAACTACATTCAAAGCGGTTTATATATATTCAGGTACTTATTTTGTACCAGGGGCAATGGAGGGTTAAATGACTTGCCCAGAGTCACAAGGAGCTGCAGTGGGAATTGAACTCAGTTTCCCCAGGATCAAAGTCCACCACACTAACCACTAGGCTACTCCTCCACAAAGCAAATCATTAACTCTTTTTAGCAAGCATTATTGTTTACAACAGTGGTTGAGGCTTAGACATGCAAAAGAATTAAAAGTCTTAAAAACTGCATTTAATTACAAGTCCTAATAGAGTGGTGAGGAACAGCTGCATGGGATACCCCTTCCATCCATCCATCCATCCTATAGCATTGCAATTCTAAAAATTGTCAAAGTGAACTTAAGCGCCCTTTTACTAAAATGTGTTAACATTTGCAGTTAACACGGCTGAATGTATGATTTTTACCACAGGGTAGCTGCAAATTTTACATGGCACCTTTCAAGGGTATTCCTACTATTTTCATTGTAGGTTGACTACTTATCGCCTCTGGTTTAGGAGCTAGCATGTGGTAAATGCAACGTGCTAGCTGGCTAATGCTTCCATGACCATTCTCTACCCATGCAGTGCCCCTCGAGGGAAAAAAAATTGGAAAATGCATTAACGTACAGTTTAATGCACGTAAACTGGCAACCACAGCAAAACCCCTTAACATGGTCATAGGGTAGCCTGTTTCCACATGTTAACTAATCGCTAAGGGCATCATGCTCTATAGTAAAAAAGCCCCTTAATTTAAAAATGACAATGTATGTGCACATCAGACAAACAAGTGTAAACCACCAACTAACCTCACACTAACGGTTCCACATATCACAGTGGCTAGGCTCAGAGGTGACTGAGTTATGTAGAATTGCCCTTAAGAACATAAGTGTTGCCATATTTGGACGGACCAAAGGTCCATCAAGCCCAATATCCAGTTTCCAACAGTGGTCAATGCAGGTCACAAGTACCTGGCAAGATCCCAGAACAGTAAAACAAATGTTATGCTCCTTATCCTAGAAATAAGCATTAGATTTTCCCCAAGTCCATCTTAAAAAATGACTTATGAACTTTTCTTTTAGGAAATTATCCAAACTCTTTTAAAACCCTGCTGAGCTAACTGCTTTTACTAGAGTTTACACTTTGAGTGAAAAAAAATATTTTCTTTGGTTTATTTTAATATATTACTTAGCGCCCTGTTTCCTAAGGTATGTGTCACGGTTGTGCCCATGTTTCGTGCTCTCCCTGTCGCCACCTGGTGGCTGCAATGGACTGTCTGGTTACTGTTACCTGTTCCAGATTTCAGCCCAGTCCGGTCTGGATCTTCCAGACTGCCATACTTGCTCCTTCTGTTTGAACCTACACAGCACCCGTAGTTTCCTGGTGACTGCTGCAGTGAGCCTCAGCTGCTGCTGGGCTTATTAGCTAGTTTGAAACCTTTCTGCCTTTGCATTGCCTAAGGCCCTGAGGTTTGTTGGGGTGCTGTTTGCAGTTCTGCTCATCTAATTCTTGCCTTGATTCTTGTCTGTTCTAGTTAGTCTGTGGGTAGTTAAATTAGGTTGTTGTTTGTTTGCTAGTCCTATCTCTGGGTTATAGTTTTGTGTTTAGTCTTTGTCTGTTTGTGTCTTTGTGGCTGCACCGCAGCTTTCAGTTCTGTATCTTGTTTTCAATGTTTTGTTCACTGCTTTAGTGGCTGCTTGCAGCTTTCAGTCCTGCCCTTTAGCTTTCCCTTCCTTGCCCTGCTGCCCCTGTATGTTCCTGTCCCCTCTGATCCTCAGTCCTGGTTCAGTCTAGTGGGTATTCAGTCCTGCCTTGCCCAGTAAGTCCTGCCAGCTACCTGCAGCCAGGAGCTCAACTCCTGGTGAAAAGCGGCCAAATGCAGGTGAAGTTTAAGTGTGCCTGCTGTGCTTATTCCTGCTTGTTTGCATCTGCTGCAACTCCAGTCCGGGGTTCCAGTCCTGTTCTGCCTAGTCTCCGGTGTGGGGTGGTTTTGTCTGCCACTGCCGCTCCTCGGCAGTGGCCCAAGGGCTCACAAACTTAGTTCCAGCTTTGAAAACGTGACAGTATGCAAGCGTTTGCTAGAGACACCTATATTTTCCTATGGGTGTCTGTAGCGTTAGCTTGCACTAAAAATGCTAGTATACCTATAGCACAGCTTAGTAAACAGGGCCCTTAGTAACTTCATTGCATGCCCCCTAGTACTAGTAGTTTTGGAAAGAGTAAACAAGCGATTCACATCTACCTGTTCCACTCCATTCAGTATTTTATAGACCAAAGATCATAAGTACAGCCATACTGGGTCAGACCAATGGCCCATCTAGCCCAGTATCCTGTTTCCAACAGTGACCAAGTCAGGTCACAAGAACCTGGCAGAAACCCAAATAGCGGCAACATTCCATGCTACCAATCCCAGGGCAAGCGGTAGCTTCCCCACGTCTGTCTCAGTAGCAGACTACGGACTTTTCCTCCAGGATCTTGGCCAAACCTTTTTTTAAACCCAGATACACTAACCACTGTTACCACATCCTCTAGCAAAGAGTTCCAGACTTAAGTATTCGTTGAGTGAAAAAAAATATTTCCTCCTATTTGATTTAAAAGTATTTCCATGTAACCTTTTTGAGTGTCCCCAAGTCTATCTATTATATCTCCCCTCAACCGTCTCTTCTACAAGCTGAAGAGCCCTATCCTCTTTAGCCTTTCCTCATAGGGAAGTCAACCTATCCCCTTTATCATTTTCGTCACCCTTCTCTGCACCTTTTCTGTTTTTAGATGCAGCGACCAGAACTGCACACAGTATTCGAGGTGCAGTCGCACCATGGAGTCATACGAAAGCATTATAACTTTCTCATTTTTGATTTTCATTCCTTTCCTAGTAATACCTAACATCCTATTTGCTTCTGTAGCCGCCGCTGCACACAGAGCGGAGGGTTTCAATTTATGATCAACGATGACACCTAGATCCCTTTCCTGGTCAGTGACTCCTAATGTGAAACGTAACTATAGTTCAGGTTCTTCTTTCCCACATGCAGCACTTGCTCATATTAGATGTCATGTGCGATTTAACAGTGTCAACAGGGAGAGGGGTTATCCCAGAAGTAGGGAGGAAATACTGAAGTGGATATATTATTAAAATACCTTAAACAAATAGAGTTTATCTACTTTGTGTCTGTTCATTTTCATATTACACTTTGGGCCCTCTTTAGTAAGGTACACTAGGGAGTGGAGGAGTGGCCTAGTGGTTAGGGTGGTGGACTTTGGCCCTGAGGAACTGAGTTCAATTCCCACTTCAGGCATAGGCAGCTCCTTTTGACTCTGGGCAAGTCACTTAACCCTCCATTTCCCCAGGTACAAATAAGTACCTGTATACAATATGTAAGCCACATTGAGCCTGCCATGAGCGGGAAAACACAGGGTACAAATATAACATAAATACATTTTTAGTGTTTGCTAATTTTTTTTTTTAGAATTTATTTATTTATTAATTTAGATATTACTACTACTACTACTTATCATTTCTATAGCGCTACTAGACGTTCGCAGCGCTGTACACTTAAACATAAAGAGACAGTCCCTGATCAACCGAGCTTACAATCTAATTAGGACAGACAAACAGGATAAACAAGAGATAAGGGAATATTAAAGTGAGGATGATAAAATAAGGGTTCTGAACAAGTGCATAGGGGTTAGGAGTTAAAAGCAGCATCAAAAAGGTGGGCTTTTAGCTTAGATTTGAAGACGGCCAGAGATGGAGCTTGATGTACCGGCTCAGGAAGTCTATTCTAGGCATATGGTGCAGCAAGATAAAAGGAACGGAGTCTGGAGTTAGCAGTGGAGGAGAAGGGTGCAGATAAGAGAGATTTACCCAGTGAATGGAGTTCTTGGGGAGGAATGTAGGGAGAGATGAGAGTGGAGAGGTACTGAGGAGCTGCAGAGTGAATGCACTTATAGGTCAATAAGAGGAGTTTGAATTGTATGCAGAAACAGATAGGAAGCCAGTGAAGTGACTTGAGGAGGGGGCTAATTTGAGCATAACAACATTGGCGGAATATTAGTCGTACAGCAGAATTTTGAACAGATTGAAGAAGAGAGAGATGGGTAAGTGGGAAACCTGTGAGAAGCAAGTTGCAATAGTCTAAGCGAGAGGTGATAAGAGTGTGGATGAAGGTTCTGGTAGTGTGCTCACAAAGGAAAGAGAGAATTTTGGTGATATTATAGAGAAAGAAATGGCAGGTTTTAGCAGTCTGTTGAATATGTGCAGAGAAGGAGAGGGAGGAGTCAAAGATGACCCCAAGGTTAGGAGCTGATGAGACAGGAAGGATGAGAGTGTTATCTACAGAAATAGAGAATGGGAGAGGAGGATAGGTTGGTTTAGGGGGAAAGATAAGAAGCTCAGTCTTGGTCATGTTTAGTTTCAAATGATGCTGAGACATCCAGGCAGCAATGTCAGACAGGCAGGCTGATACTTTGGCCTGGATTTCGGCTGAGATTTCTGGTGTGGAGAGGTAGATCTGGGAGTCATCAGTATAAAGGTGATACTGAAAACCATGGGATGAGATCAGAGTGCCAAGGGAAAAAGTATAGATGGAGAAAAGAAGAGGTCCCAGGACAGATCCCTGAGGTACACCAACTGACAGTGGGATAGAAGTAGAGGAGGATCCACTAGAGTATACACTAAAGGTATGCTGGGAGAGATAAGAAAACTAGGAAAGAACAGAGCCCTGAAATCCAAGTGAGGACAGCGTATCAAGGAGTAGGCTATGATCAACAGATAGATCGAGAAGCATGAGGATAGAATAGAGCCCTTTGGATCTGGCTAGGAACAGATCATTGGAGACTTTAGCAAGCTCTGTTTCAGTTGAATGAAGGGGGCAAAAGCCAGATTGAAGTGGATCAAGAATAGCTTGAGATGTAAGAAAGTCAAGGCAAAGGCAGTGAAGAGCACGTTCAAGTATCTTGGATAGGAAAGGGAGGAGGGAGATGGGGTGATAGTTGGAAGGACAGGTAGGGTCCAATGAAGGTTTTTGAAGGAGTGGTGTGACTACGGCATGTTTGAAGGCATCAGAAACAGTCACAGTAGAAAGTGAAAGATTGAGGATATGACAGATAAGAGGGATGACAGTAGGAGAGATAGTGTTAAGTAGATGGGTGGGAATAGGATCAGAGGAACAGGTAGTTAGTTTTGAGGAGGAAAGAAGTTGTGTAGTTTCCTCTTCAGTGATTTCAGAAAAGGAAGAAAAGGAGGCAGGGGTTGGAGGGTTGAGAGAATGGACTAAGGGAAGGAGAGGAGGAGGTGACCTGGTTGAGAATTCAAGTTTAATCTTGTGAACCCTATCATGAAAGTACTCAGCCAGAGTCTGGGGGGGAAGTGAAGGGGGGGTTGGAGGTGAAGGCACTTTGAGGAGAGAGTTCAGTGTGGCAAAGAGACGTTGAGGGTTTTTGAGCCAAGATAATTTGTCAACTGGATGTAATAGTCCTGTTTGGCAAGTAAAAGTGCAGACTGGAAGGAGGTCAGCAAGAATTTGAAATGTACGAAGTCAGGATAGGCACGTTTGGCAGAGCAGGAACAGGATTCTAGAGCTCACACCTTTTCAGTAGTAGCTCAAGGTGAGTTATATTCAGGTACATTGGGTATTTCCCTGTTGCTGGAGGGCTCACAATCTAAGTTTATACTTGAGGCAAGTGACTTGCTCAGATCACAACACACAGCAGTGGAATTTGAACCAGCCACTTTTGGATACCCAGACCAGTGCTCTAACCATTAGGCCACTCCATAACTCCACTTTAGTTTGTGCTAAAAATGCAAGTGTGCCTACAACACAGCTTAGTAAACAGGGTCCTTTATTACCTCTGTGCTCCATAGAAGAGAAGAGCACATTTTCTTATTGTAACTGAGCGGTCCTTTTACAAACGCCTGCTGAAAAATGGCTTGCGGATGTGTAGACGCGGGTTTTGGGCATGGATAGATCCATTTTTTAGCGCGCTTGCAAAAAATGCCTCTTTTTTTTTTTTTTTGCTGAAAAAGGACGTGTGGCAAAATCAAAATTGCCGCGAGTCCATTTTTGGTCTGAGACCTTACCGCCAGCCATTGACCTAGCGGTAAAGAATTTGGGCGGTGACAGCCTACGCTCATCAAATGCCACTTGGTGCGCATCCACTACACGCGCCAGAAAATAAAATATGTTTTTCAGACGTGCACCCTAATTAAAATTACCACAAGGGCCGCAAGGTAACCGGATGGTAACTTCAATTTGCTACACGTTGGGCGTGCGTAGGCGCCTACGCAGCTTAGTAAAAGGGGCCCTGGAAAGGTAGTTAAATAAGAGCACTTATATTCCAGCTGCAAAGCAATATCAGGAAATATCCCTTGTCTGTAGGCAATGTATACTATCACCAAGATGTTTATTATTATTTGGTCCCAGGCCTGACTTTGGATCATATTGTCATGATACCCAAATTGTTTATGTAGAACTAAACATCACTTTTCCACTCCCCGTTTCTGCAACAGTTCCGCTCGAGCTTTTGCTGCGAAGCAATTATCCATTATTTTGCATGAAATTAAAAGCATAGCTTTTTTTGTTTTCACCAAGTCTTTCAGCAGCGACAAGAGTACTTGTTAGTTATTTTTTAGTTTTTCAGTCGGGTCCTTTTTACCAAGCTGTGAGAGAAAGTGCCCTGCAGTAGCAGCGGATGCCGTTTTTCGCACGCATCAAGGCCCTTTTTACCGCAGACGGTAAAACCCCCACCCCAAAAAATGGCCACGTGCTGAGATAACTCTTACCGCGTGACCATGCGGCAGGGAGCCCATTGAGATGGCGGTAAGGGCTCCCACAGTAACCTGGCGATAACCATTTCCAGTGGTTTTTTTCTCCCAGAAATGGCATATGCTTGACTCAATTACCACCAGCGACTGTATTGGGCAGGGGCGTAGCTACAGGGGGTCACAGGGGTCTGGACCCGCGCAAATTTCATCCAGGCCCCTGGTTTGGCTGGCGGCGAACGCGGCTGCGCTGGAGACCGGTGCTGAAGAAGGCTTCGGCTGGCGGGGGTTGGGGACCCATGCCAGCAAATGTATTTGTTTGCGAGGTGGGGCAAGGAGGTGAGGCAGTGGGGGGGAGGTGAGGTGGTGGGGGAGGCGGTGGGGCTGGATTGTCGGCATACCGGGATCGAGCCAGTAATCGAGCAATGGCGTGCAATTGGGCGTCCTTCCCATGATGAAGCTTGACCCGGCGAAACGGGACCGTTGGGGAGGCCCTTAGTTTAAACTACAATGAAGCTACAACAAAGCTAAGTAGCCTTGCTCTGTATTTTGGCTGCTTTTTTGCATTATATATTTATACATCCAATTTATGTGAACACTGTGGAAGGAGGTTGGTAATGACCTATGATTAGAATATGGTGGCACTAGACTTTGAGCCCGTAAAAACGGGCTATTATAGGAAGGGGGGGTTGAAAGGCCCGCCCCCACCGCCGAGTTCGCCGCTGCCCCTCCCCCTCCGAGTTCGCGCCCCCCCCCCCCCCCCACCGAGCCGTCACCACCCACCTTCCACCTGGCCGGGCCCTCGCTCCGCTATTGAAACAGCGAGGGTCCGGGAACGCAGCACTGAGCTCTGCTGAGCCGACGTCGGCCTTCATTCTTCTTCACTGCCTGCAGCTGCCTGTCCCGCCCTCGTGTGATGTAACGTCGTCGAGGGCAGGACAGAGGCAGAGAAGAAGAAGGAAGGGCGATGTCGGCAGCTCAGCAGAGCTCAGTGCTGCGTTCCCGGACCCTCGCTGTTTCAATAGTGGAGCGAGGGCCCGACTGGGTAGAAGGTGGGTGGCGGCGGCGACTCGGGTGGGGGGAGCGTTAGACGGCGGTGTCCCTCCCTCAGCAATGCGCAGTACAGACCCTCTGTGTTCCGCCCCCCGTCATCACGTATTGACGTGGGGGCGGGGCAGAGAAGGTCTCTACTGCGCATTTGCGAGTGAGTACGGTCACTCGCCGTTTATATGTTTGATTGTATGTAATCTTATTATATAAGATCAAGATTATGTTGTCACCTGTCTGAGGTCCTGTCCTCCATTTATGATCAATTCATTCTTTGCATCCTTTATGATTTGATCCGCTATTTTTGTTGTTGTTAGCATTTGTATCCCACATTTTCCCACCTATTTGCAGGCTCGTTGTGGCTTACAATTGTTCCGTAATGGTGATCACCAATTCCGGAAAAGAGAAATACATAGTTAAAATATGGAAGTGACGTGGAGGGGCATAATCGAACGTCGCCGGCGAAATAGGTCGCCGGCGATCTATTTTGGCGGCGGCGCAACAGCTGGCCGGAACCGTATTTTTGAAAAATATGGCCGGCCATCTTTTTTTTTCGATAATACGGTTTAGGCCGGCCAGATGCCAGAGTTTGCCAGGTTTGAGATGGCCGGTTTTGTTTTTCAGCGATAATGGAAAAAAATGCCGGCCATCTCAAACCCGGCAAAATCCAAGGCATTTGGTCGTGGGAGGAGCCAGCATTTGTAGTGCACTGGTCCCCCTGACATGTCAGGACACCAACCGGGCACCCTAGGGGGCACTTCTGAAAATTAAAAAATATATATACAAATAGCTCCCAGGTCCATAGCTCCCTTACCTTGTGTGCTGAGCCCCCAAATCCCCCCAAATCCCACTCCCAACAACTCTACACCATTACCATAGCCCTTATGGGCGAAGGGGGCACCTACATGTGGGTGCAGTGGGTTTTGGGGAGGTTTGGAGGGCTCAATACTTAGCACCACAAATGTAACAGGTAGGGGGGGATGAACCTGGGTCTGCCTGCCTGAAGCGCACTGCACCCATTAAAAACTGCTCCAGGGAGCTGGGTATGACATTTGAGGCTGGCATACAGGCTGGCAAAAAAGTGTTTTATTTTTATTTTTTTTAGTGTGGGAGGGGGTTGGTGACCACTGGGGGAGTATGGGGAGGTCACCCCCCATTCCCTCCGGTGGTTATCTGGTCAGTTGGGGCACCTTTTTGAGGCTTGGTCGTGAAAATAAAAGGACCAAGTAAACCCGACGAAATACTGCTTAACACCACTTTTTTTTCTCCATTATCCCCAAAAGCCGGCCATCTGGTAGCCACGCCCATGTTCACCCATGTCCCGCTTTCGCTTCACCGCCAACACGCCCCCTTGCACTTTCGCCGGTGTGGCGATGGGAAAGCGGCGATGGTGTCAAAAACGCAGCTTTCGATTATACCGATTTCGCCGCTTTTGCGAAATCGCCGGCCATCTCCCGATTTATGTCGGAAGATGGCCGGTGATCACTTTCGAAAATAAGCCTGAGAGTGGAATTAGGTAGTCAAATAAATAAAGTTCATTTTCGTAATAAGAAATAAAAGGTAATTGGATAAAACGTCAATCGTGGTAGATTAGCTTGAACAATCAGGAATAAAGAGTTACATTTTGTGTGGTTATATGGGTCTGCTAAAGAATAACTAAAAATATATTTATGAAATCTCCATGCATGCTGCACCCCCCGTGCTCCGTCCTTAGGGGTAGAGAATTATTGTGGCACCAGACCGCCAAGGCATTTACAAAGAAAATATGAAAATATCTCTCATTAATTCCATGCTCATTATGCGGTGCATATGAATCTTCCAGTGTCATATCTAGAGGTGAGAACACCAGCTCCTGCGACACCATAAATTCCCTAGCAATTAAGTGGGCATTTTTACAAGCACTATTTTGTTATTAAAATTGGAATACATTTCTGTCTGGGTTTGTGATTTTAAACCTTTTATCTGAACCAGAAAATAATGTTTACAAACTCCATTTGCAGCAAAGGTAAGGATAGTAACCTGAAAGAAAATTGACACCCTAGTAGAAAAGAAAACCATCTGTTAACTTTCTTTCTTACAGCAACTACAATTACTGATTCCGTGGCAACGCTTCGGAGGGTCATTTTTCTGGGCCTCTTTGTCACACAAACATTTATGAATTTCAGCTTTCGAAAGATGTAAATTATCTGCCTGTGTGAAAACAACTCCTACATCATCACAACTTCAATTCAGGCTTTAGGAAACAGAATGAAATGGAACCTTAAGTGAGAAGGTAGCCAGGAGACTTATAACAGATCTGTGGGTGACTAAAATTGCTCAGTGACTGGAAAAAATGTGAAAATAGGCAAAGAAAATGCGGGGCGCTGTTCAATTTTTCTTTTCAGTAGCTGGCTTTCCAAGTGGACTACTAAAGTGATTTTATTAAAACTTTGGCCATTTTAAATTTAAAGTTTCTGTGATCAATAGGATTTTTCCATGAAAGCACAGATATGATTAAGATAGTGAGCTCAGCTGTAATAAAAACAATATAGGGATTTATTTATTTTATTTTATTTATTTATTGCATTTGTACCCCACATTTTCCTTCCTAGTGGGCGGTTCAATGTGGCTTACAGATATTAACGAGAATAGCAGTTAGAGGGTTCCAAGGCATAGAAGGAAGGAAAGAAGGGATGAGGAGTGTTCAATGTGAAGAAATGCAAAGTGATGCACTTAGGGAATAGAAATCCTCGGGAGACGTATGTGTTAGGCGGGGAGAGTCTGATAGGAACGGACGGGGAGAGGGATCTTGGGGTGATAGTATCTGAGGATTTGAAGGCGACGAAACAGTGTGACAAGGCGGTGGCCGTAGCTAGAAGGTTGTTAGGCTGTATAGAGAGAGGTGTGACCAGCAAACGAAAGGGGGTGTTGATGCCCCTGTATAAGTCGTTGGTCAGGCCCCACCTAGAGTATTGTGTTCAGTTTTGGAGGCCGTACCTTGCGAAGGATGTAAAAAGAATTGAAGCGGTGCAAAGAAAAGCTATGAGAATGATAAGGGATTTGCGTTACAAGACGTATGAGGAGAGACTTGATGACCTGAACATGTATACTCTGGAAGAAAGGAGAAACAGGGGTGATATGATACAGACGTTCAAATATTTGAAAAGTATTAATCCACAAACGAACCTTTTCCGGAGGTGCGAAGGCAGTAGAACGAGAGGACATGAAATGAGATTGAAGGGGGGCAGACTCAAGAAAAATGTCAGGAAGTATTTTTTCACGGAGAGAGTGGTGGATACTTGGAATGCCCTCCCGCGGGAGGTGGTGGAAATGAAAACAGTAACAGAATTCAAACACGTGTGGGACAAACATAAAGGAATCCTGTTCAGAAGGAATAGATCCTAAGGAGCTTAGCCGAGATTGGGTGCCAGAACCGGTGGTGGGAGGCGGGGCTGGTGGTTGGGAGGCGGGGATAGTGCTGGGTAGACTTATACGGTCTGTGCCCGGAAAAGGACAGGTACAAATCAAGGTAAGGTATACACAAAAAGTAGCACATATGAGTTTATCTTGTTGGGCAGACTGGATGGACCATGCAGGTCTTTTTCTGCCGTCATCTACTATGTTACTATGTTTTCTTTGGAGAGGATCAAGTTTTCTGAGTCTTGCGTTGTGATTGTGATTGTGTCAGGACCAGTTTCACTTCTTCTTCTTTCTTTTTTTCCATTCCGCTTTTTGTTCGTTTTGAGATTTGTGATTGTGGGGGTGTTGTCCAAGTGGTTGCATGGTTGTGGGATCGTCAGGAGGGTAGGCTGTTTTGTAGAAGTGGGCTTTCAGGTGTTTTCTGAATTGTAGGTAGTTGTCCTTGCGTTTTAGGTCTCTTGGGATGGAGTTCCAGGTTTTGGTGCATATGTAGGCAAATTGCATATGAGGTTTTGTATTTTAGGCCTTGGCCTACAGGGTAGCATACAGGGTAGTGGAGTGTGAGGTAGGATCTTGCGTTCTTGTTTGAGTTGCGTTGTTGCGTTGTGGTAGTGTTAGTAGGTCTGTCATGTAAGCCGGGGCGAGGCCGAAGATTATTTTGTAGGCTAGTGTGCAGATCTTGAAGATTATGCATGCCTTAGATATCCAGTCAAGTGTTTGGAGTAGAGGGGTCTTGAACTTTTGAATTTGTTTTTTCCATATATTTTTTTTATTTTTATTTTTTGTTACATTTGTACCCCGTGCTTTCCCATTCATGGCAGGCTCAATGTGGCTTACATGGGGCAATGGAGGGTTAAGTGACTTGCCCAGACTCACAAGGAGCTGCCTGTGCCTGAAGTGGGAATCGAACTCAGTTCCTCAGTTCCCCAGCACCAAAGTCCACCACCCTAACCACTAGGCCACTCCTCCACTTGCTGCTGTGTTTTGCGCCATTTGTAATTTCTTTAGCGTTTGTTCTTTACATCCTGCGTAAACTCCGTTGCAGTAGTCTGCAAGGGCTAGGACCGTGGTTTGGACGACGGTGCGGAAAACATTTTAGTGGAAGGTAGTGTTTTTATTTTTTTTTTACTTTCCACATCATGTGGAACATTTTCTTAGTAGTGTTGGAGACTTGTTTGTCGAATGCTAGGTTCCTGTCTATGGTGGTTAATGGGTTGATATCAGCATGGTTTAAGCAGGCAAGGGAGGCTTCTGTTCACTTAAACCATCTTTAGTGGACCAGGAGGTGATCTTCAGCAGTACTTAACCGGACAGAGCCACTGAATATCATCTCTCACTGCAGTGGCACTCTCCAGTTAATGATGTGGCAATCTGGTGTGTGTGTGGGAAGGGGGGGGGGGTAGAATCTGGAGTTATATGGGCACCAGCAGAATTCAGTTCCAGTGTCCACCTAGCTAACTGGGAATGTAGTATCGTACAAAAAGTCCTAACTACCGACATCCTTATCGTCTACTATTTCTCCTTACACCCCCTCCAGGATCCTGTGTTCATCCACACAACACTGCCTTTTTATTCCCCCTGTTTGTTTCCACTCGTCAAAGAGTTTTCTTCTATGTAAGTAGGAAACGTTCCTACCCAAAATTCAAATTGGCGTCTTGTTGGCACTTCCCGGAGGGGCACCTTGAGAGATCATGATCCTGGCAACAGAACAGTCCGAATCTTCTTTTCTCCCTCTCCTCTCCCCAATTCTGGAGCCCTGTTACTAAGCCTGAAACACCCCGAGGAAAGCCTTGGACTTTTGTTTCAACGTTTTTATTGATGACAAGATAGATATAATATACAGATGCTGAACAATACAAAACTGCTGCTGTACAGTGATGCTTCACAGATAATTGTTAAACAGGCCATCATCAGAAAATTTTATTTCCCCCTCCCCCCCTTCCCCACCCTCTCTTCCACCCTCCCTCCCCCCTCATTTCTTTGGATTCCAACCAATATTGGGGATAATGGGTTTAACCCTTCAGACCACGTGTACTTCCTCGATAGTTACAATAGATTAAGGAGCAAGCTTCGCCCCCGTGGACTAAGTCCTTGTATATATCGGCCCCATATTGACATGAACTGCTTTTTCCGTTTTGGGACTCCCTTTGCCTCTCTGGCTTCCCAGGTGGCCAACTCATGTATCTGATTCCTCCAGTGCCAGTACACCGGTGGGTCTGGTTCTATCCACTTCTGAAGAATAGTCTTGCGTGCCACTAAGCATACCTTGCGACACCAAACTCTCTCGTTTTTTGTCTGATTCGCAAAAGCTGCCTGTGTGTCTAAGACATAATGGTCCCAGGTTCCACCCACTGGGATCTGCATTATGTTAGTCAGATAGCTCTTTATTTGTCCCCAAAATGCATGTATCCTTGGGCAGCCCCAAAAAGCATGGTACAGGCTGTGAGGTGTATGATTGCATTTTACACATTTACTGTCGTTTGTGGCCCTCATGTGTCTCCATTGTTGCCCTGACATATATGCTCGCATGACCACCCTGTACCCACATTCTCTCAACCTCTCGTCTATAGTAAGTGACGGAATGCGTTTCAGTGTTGCCCCGACGTCCCATCCTCCCAAAGAATTCCCGGAATCTCTTTCCCATTTTTGTATAATATATCCTAGGTTGTTTTGGGTGGAGCGTGACACTAGCGCTCTGCATAGGGTTGAGACTGACATTAAGCCTTGGACTTTTTAACAAACCTCGATAGGGATTCAATCATAGGCTTCCGTCCAATTGAAAAAACAACAGTGTTAACAACTCTCCAGTTATAACGAAAACATTTTTTGAGGGGAGAAAAAAACCACCACTGAATAAACCAACACAGATGCACAATAAAGATCAACATCTACCATGTCTCTTAACTCAGTTCCATTGCAGCGTGCACCAATCAGCATACAGAATCAGCATGACATAGGACGGACCCCCACCAAAATCAATAAAACGCATCCCACTCTAAAGGGATTAAATGGGCCTTTAGAGTGGGACACGTTCTATTGATTGGTGGAGGCCTCAGTGGCGTCTTGGAAAGCCCTCATCACCATCTTGATTCTACAGTCCTTATACTAGTTTCCTCCTCCTGATGCAGCTTTAGCGAAACAAGAGGGCCCCGTGTTGGGGTTTGGATTCAAGCCTTGAAGATACGGGACATTTTGAAGACTCTCCAGCATTGAATTTACGTTAGCTGTTCAAAGTGGGGTTTTTTGTCCCATTCAACTTACTCTCACAGAAAACTTGTCTCGATCAGTCTTTGCCTGGCTCTGACCCCCAGCAGGTGTGCACTCTGCTCTGTTCTGTGGGCGGGAGGTGGAGGGGGCTCCTCATCCTCTTCCTCTGGGGCTTGCTGCTGTGGTGGCTGTGGCTCTTCTAGGAGGGCCTGTCCTCTGTGCATTGCCAAATTATGTAGCATGCAGCAGGCCAGGAATATCTTTGGTACCTTTTGGGGGCTGTACAGGATCTCCCCTCCAGAATGGTCCAAACATCGGAACCTGTTCTTAAGTTGTCCGAAGGTGCGCTCAATGATGCCACGGGTGGTCCGATGTCTACTGTTGTAGTTCTCCTCTGACCTTCTTTGTGGGTGCACTCCCCTCGGTCAAACCTGCTGAAGATTCCTGTGTGCTGCAATATATAGGCATCAGGGCACACATGTCTAGAATCTCCCCCTGGGCGTCACACACAACTTGCATATTCATGGAGTGGAATGCTTTCCTGTTCCTATAAGTGGTCTCTCATGCCCGGGGGGGGGGGGGGGGGGTCTGAGTGCGACATGTGTGCAGTCAATGGCGCCTATGACCGAGGGGAAGTGAGCTACGATGTAGAAGTCAGCCATGTTGTTCTGCAGGGCCTGGGGGGGGGGTGGTGGGGAAGGTGATGTACTCAGAGGTATAGGTAAGGAAGGCATCAAGGAACTGGGTGAGGCAGTTAGAAATGGAAGCCTGGGTAAGACCCTTGTTCACAACTAGGACAGACTGGAAACTCCCAGTAGCCAGAAAAGAGAGAAGCAGGGATCTTTAGGTGCACAGGGATGGGGTTCTTCCTATGGGTCCTGGCCTGCAGGAGGGGTTGGAGCTGGTCACAAAGGTGCTGAATGGCAGCCCTACCAAAGCGGTACCTAGTGAGACACTGCAGGTAAGTGAGGTCTAGGAAACTGCTAAAACTGCTACGGGGCCTGAAAACTCTGGGGCGTGAATACCTCCTGCGGTACCTCCCCTCTTCCTCCAACATGTAAGTCACCTGTACATTTAGTACCTCATTTCCCCACACTACAGGTGCAATGCAGTGACACCAGTGCTCACCTCTCCCTACCAACTTGGTGAAACACAGCAGGAACAAACAGAAGCTGACAATCACTCTGCCACCACTGACAAACAATGCAGTCACACCCAGAAGAGCCACACTGCAAGAACTCTCTGACACACCCTCTAGCCACTCACTTTACAAGCAGCAAATGACAGTCTTCACAAACACGCTGCAGCAGTACACAGGACAAAAAGACAAACAGAGACTACAAACAGGTAAGGGAATGAAATATGAACTTGGGGACAGTGAATGGAGAGGGATAGGGGGAGGGGATGGGGGAGATAGAGGAAGGAGTAGTGGTGTGTGGGTTTGGGGGCTAAAAGGGGTAGGGAAAGCTGAAAAGGTAAAACACAAATGAGGCAGGTGAGGGTGAAAACGTTCCGACTACGGCACACAAAGGTAACAGGTACTGAACAAATTCTCAGCTTTCTCTGTAAACAACGATTCAACTTTCTCTCCCAACAACGCTCTTGCCACTCTCCAACTGCACAAAATCGCTATTGGGTCTAAAGACGACTTCCCCCTTTACTCTGGTCGCTTTTATTTCAGTTTTACTTAAGAACGCTTATGTTCCGACCCATGCAAAACCATTTCGCAAGCCGTTATATGCTGGAGGCGCACATCACGTAACACCGTCCATAACATGCCTCCTGTGGGGACGACCATAGATGGGCGTCCTCACGTTGAGGAAGCCCTTACAGCCCGGTTTTGATTATTGCATTTGGGCAACCTTCTTTCACGGGGACGCCCATGTGCCTTTTGTGTCACTTTTTGGACGCCCTTTTCTTTTGAAAATGAGCCAGAAAGTCTCTCTCTTCCAGCTATTCTATTAATCGGACTGTGACCAACGGTGGCCATCATTTCGTTAGCTGCTTCAGGGTCAGCCAGTCAAAGAGTTCTAGCTCTGTTCACAAAGCGGACAGTATAGGCAGAGACTTCTTTGACCAGAACCCTTATCCACACTCCTATCATCTCTCGCTTAGACTATTGCAACTTGCTTCTCATAGGACTCCCACAAAGCCATCTCTCTCCCCTCCCTTCAATCTGTTCAAAATTCTGCTGCACGACTTATATTCCGCCAGTGTTGCTATGCTCATATTAGCCCTTTTCTCAAGTCACTTCATGGGCTCCCTGTCCCTCCACTGCTAACTCCAGACTCCGTTCCTTTTATCTTTTGCTGCACCATATGCCTGGAATAGACTTCCTGAGCTGGTATGTCAAGCTCCATCTCTGGCCATCTTCAAATCTAGGCTAAAAGCCCACCTTTTTGATGTTGTTTTTAACTCCTAACCCTTAATCACTTGTTCAGTACCCATGTTTTATCATCCCCACTGTAGGAATTCCTTTATCCTTTATTTGTCCTGTTTTGATTGCAAGCTCTGTCGAGTAGGGACTGTCTCTTCATGTCCAATGTCCAGTGTACAGCGCACATCTTGTTGCACTGTAGAAATTAGTAGTAGAAGTAACCACTGGAATGTGTATAATATGTGTTGTTTGTTACATTTGTACCCCACGCTTTCCCACTCTTGGCAGGCTCAATGCGGCTTACATATTGTATACAGGTACTTATTTGTACCTGGGGCAATGGAGGGTTAAGTGACTTGCCCAGAGTCACAAGGAGCTGCCTGTGCCTGAAGTGGGAATCGAACACAGTTCCTCAGGACCAAAGTCCACCACCCTAACCACTAACCACTAGGCCACTCCTCCACTGTTGCTACTATTTGAGATTCTACATGGAAAGTTGCTATTCCACTAGCAACATTCCATGTAGAAGCCTGCCCTTGCAGATCACCAATGTGGCCGTGCCCTTGCAGATCACCAATGTGGCCGCGCAGGCTTCTGCTTCTGTGACTCTGACGTCCTGCACGTCAGACTCACAGAAACAGAAGCCTGCGCAGCCTTCTACATGGAATGTTGCTAGTGGAATAGCAACATTCCATGTAGAATCTCCAATAGTAGCAACATTCCATGTAGAATCTCCAATAGTATCTATTTGATTTTTGTTACATTTGTACCCCGCACTTTCCCACTCATGGCAGGCTCAATGCGGCTTACATGGGGCAATGGAGGGTTAAGTGACTTGCCCAGAGTCACAAGGAGCTGCCTGTGCCTGAAGTGGGAATCAAACTCAGTTCCTCAGGACCAAAGTCCACCACCCTAACCACTAGGCCACTCCTCCACTCCAAAACTTGGTCCTTTCCGAATGCAACGCTCTATTGGTTAAGTGAGATCCAATCAGAAGCCAATATATCTATGTACAACATAAAGGAAAATGCTTCAAAAGTTGAATGCAAAGAGCAATGTCAAAGCAAAAATATCTCCTAAAATACAGATCAATTAAGTGCATTGTTTAGTTCCCCTCGGGTAGATCGTATGGAGCTTGTATATCCAGCACTGTTCTCATTGAATTAATAGTTGAACTCAACTCCCTGCCACACAGGCTGAACTTAATCAATAACTGTAAATTAAAGGGCCGGGAAAAAAAATGCTGATTGTCCAGACAGTGATCAACTGTTGGAGCTTCCGTCTTCATCATGCAGAAACAAAGCCTGTGTTTCATTACGCGGGTCCACTAGAGTAGTGGTCTTGCATTTCAGATGACTCAAACTGAATTGATCCTATAGGCCGAACGGACCGGCATGCCTCTTAGCTTTTGTGCCCCTGCAAAGGCAAACAATGAAGGTGTTTGGGATTCAGGGATAAATCTACAGCGCATTCCATTGCTTTAAAATAATTGTATTACGCACTGAGGCAGTGAATGTAATCTTAGCACATACACTGGGCTCCCTTCTAATGTGCTTTTTGTGGTAGGAATCACCAATAGATTTTGCGTTCAACGAACATTTATATGCCTTTTCAAATATCACTGCAGGGTAACCTTCACTTCTCTCCCTAAATCCTAAAATCATTCAGAGGGCGAGATGGAGTCCTCTAATACACTGAAAAGTAAAATAAGTTCTGGTTATGCCTAATGCCATATGTCAACCGAGCTAGCTCTAGTATAAGGCTGCCAACCAGATCTAAATTCGCAGGTCAGGGAATGGATCTTCAGAAGCTTAGCTGAGATTGGGTGGCAGAGCCGGTGGTGGGAGGCGGGGCTGGTGGTTGGGAGGCGAGGATATTGATGGGCAGACTTATACGGTCTGTGCCAGAGCTGGTGTTTGGGAGGCGGGGCTGGTGGTTGGGAGGCGGGGATAGTGCTGGGCAGACTTATACGGTCTGTGCCAGAGCCGGTGGTTGGGAGGCAGGGCTGGTGGTTGGGAGGTGGGGATAGTGCTGGGCAGACTTATACGGTCTGTGCCAGAGCCAGTGGTTGGGAGGCGGGGCTGGTGGTTGGGAGGCGGGGATAGTGCTGGGCAGACTTATACGGTCTGTGCCAGAATTGGTGGTGGGAGGCGGGGCTAGTGGTTGGGAGTGCTGACCAGACTTATACGGTCTGTGCCCTGAAAATGACAGATACAAATCAAGGTAAGGTATACACAAAACGTAGCACATGAGTTATCTTGTTGGGCAGACTGGATGGACCGTGCAGGTCTTTTTCTGCCACCATCTACTATGTTACTATGTTGTGATTCAGTCCTGGATTAATCTCATTGCATGCAGGGGCTTGTAGTGCTGATTTCCTCACTGCATTCCTTGAGAAAAGCAAGACTACAAGTCCCAGCATGCAATGGGGGCAAAGCCAGGACTGGATCAACCCCGACCGTTGAATCTGGATCCAATTGGTAGCCTTAATGTAGTAGGAGCTGAAATACCTCTGAAAACATAGCCCCATTACAAAACTGGAGCAACCTGCACTGAGTATATTTGAAAAGTTTGAGGAGAGAATTGTGATTGCTGCACTGGGCTGTGGAAAATTGACTGATTATGCATGGAAATTGAATTTTCAAATCTGCACATTCTTTTCCATGAAGAAAGTACTTGCAGAAAAAGTAGATATAAATGTCCAGGTGTGCTTTGTATCCGTGTCAAATTCCAAACGGAATGTATGAGCCTACATTCACTTTGAAAACGGAGATAAAATTGCACACAAAAACCTTTAGCTCAATAGGTACTCTTTGAAAATCGCCCCCTTTATGAATTTGCATGTTGGATGCACCATTGCTCAATGTTAAACCACGCTGGCGTTCCAATTGTCTATGAGCAAGTTTCTTCATAAAGGTCTTTTTAAAGACCCACCTTGTAGATCAACACACCTCGTGTCTTTCAACGTTTGCATCAGCTGTTCTCTGGTGACTGAGCAACAGACCTACTATATGGATCACCGTACCACGTACATTTAAACGTTTGTATCAGCTGTTCTCCGTCGACCGAGACTCCTGATGCAGGCCTAACGGCCGAAACACAACGTTTGTGTCGAGTCTTGTTTTCATCAATAAACAAGTGGTTTTTAAGATCAATCTGTCCAGTTTTTGGTGTTCCGTGGTCAAACATCCCACTTTCTCCTATACATATCAATATTAAGCCAACCAACCAACCAAACCTAGTTCTTATGATTACTGGTTGCTTGGGGTGTTTGAGCATGTTAGTCCCACTGGAAAATATAAGCACTTCTCTAAGTTGTGTTTCCGATGTTTAAAACACTTGCAGCTGCAGCACTCTTGGTTTTTTTTTATTTTATTTTTTTTTAGGGGGAGGGGGTATTGTTTTTGGCTTCTTATTTTGATTGCTATTCAGACAGAATTCAGAAAATGTCACACTCAACCAGTAAAATCCTATCTCAGCATCATATTCACCCCAGATCACCCGACCTTTAAGAAGCGGCTCAAGACCTTCCTTTTCGGTAGAGCATATGCTGTGGGCCCTCCTGGTGTTACATCCCTCTGAGCCACAGCAGCCACATTGACAAATTGTCACCGTCCCCTCTCTCCCCTCTCTCCCTCTCCCAATCCCTACGCCAAGCCCCCTCCCTACCCATCTTCAAATCCTTGCTTAAAAATCACCTCTTCAATGCTGCATTCGGAACCTAACCTTTCGAACATATAGGTTGCCCCAATGTGTCTGACCTATCAGATTAACTGTACATTTGTCTCCTAGATTGTAAGCTCTTCGAGCAGGGACTGTCCTTCCATGTTAAACTGTACAGCGCTGCGTAACCCTAGTAGCACTTTAGAAATGTTAAGTAGTAGTAATTCAGAAAATGTCACACTCAACCAGTAAAATCCTATCTCAGCATCATATTCACCCCAGATCACCCGACCTTTAAGAAGTGGCTCAAGACCTTCCTTTTCGGTAGAGCATATGCCGTGGGCCCTCCTGGTGTTACATCCCTCTGAGCCACGGCAGCTACATTGACAAATTGTCACCTTCCCCTCTCCCTCCTGTTGTTCCTCTTTCCCTTCTCTGACGCTAATTCCTGTATTTTGTATTAATGCTGTTTAATAGACTATTGTACGCCGCATTGAGCCTGTCCATGGGTGGGAATAATGTGGGATATAAATGCCATAAATAAATAAATAAATAAATAATTGTATCCTTTTATCAGTTGTTGTTTTTTTTCAGTTCCCTGGGAATCTATGGGAACAGTATTGTTAGTGAAACATTGTTACTTCTATACATCACTCAGTAACATAGTAAATGACGGCAGAAAAAGACCTGCATGGTCCATCCAGTCTGCCCAACAAGACAAACTCATATGTGCTACTTTTTGTGTATACCCTACTTTGATTTGTACCTGTGCTCTTCAGGGCACAGACCGTATAAGTCTGCCCAGCACTATCCCCGCCTCCCAACCACCAGTCCCGCCTCCCACCGTACAAGTCTGCCCAGCACTATCCCCGCCTCCCAACCACCAGCCCCGCCTCCCACCACCGGCTCTGGCACAGACCATATAAGTCTGCCCAGCACTATCCCCGCCTCCCTACCACCAGCCCCGCCTCCCACCACCGGCTCTGGCACAGACCATATAAGTCTGCCCAGCACTATCCCCGCCTCCCAACCACCAGCCCCGCCTCCCACCACTGGCTCTGGCACAGACCGTATAAGTCTGCCCAGCACTATCCTCGCCTCCCACCACCGGCTGGCTCTGCCACCCAATCTCGGCTAAGCACTCTGTCCAATTAAATACCTCTGACCCTGGTGGCTCACCAATTAATGTTTTGTGAACTTTTTTGCATTCAGCCTTCTTGACAAACAAAAGCTTTTTACTTCGTAAAAGAACAAATGATATTCAGTTTAATTGCTATGAATCCTCTCGGAGCTGTCTCCATTAAGGAACTGTGCGTTCCTTTCCATTCATTTCTGTTAACGGAATAACGATAGATAAGGGCATTGAAGTCCATCAAGGTAATTGAATGCATAGCCCTCACTTTAGAAACATGATCTGCACATATCTTGCATTAGCATCCATTAAAAGCTAGGAACCCAGTGGTTCAGGCTTGGTGTCATCTCCCAGAAACGCTTATTCTGTTTTCGAAGTAGCCACGGTGTCAACCAAAGAAAAGAGAAACAAAAAAAAACTAAGCTCCGCTTAACAAGATTATCTTAATCGCGTTTTCAATTACAGAATCCAGATGGTACAAAGGGGCAGAGCAATTAACTGCTTCAAGTTCCACTGCAGTGTAACGGGATATCACAAGTTTAGCCCGCTTAGCCATCTATCCCCCCTTCAATCTGTCCAAAATTCCGCCGCACGTCTTATCTACCGCGTGAACCGATACTCTCATATCACCCCTCTCCTCAAGTCGCTTCACTGGCTCCCGATCCGCTACCGTATACAGTTCAAGCTTCTCCTATTGACCTTCAAGTGCACTCAATCTGCAGCCCCCCATTACCTCTCTACCCTCCTCTCCCCGTATGTTTATTTATTTATTTTATTGCATTTGTATCCCACATTTTCCCACCTTTTTGCGGGCTCAGTGTGGCTTATAATAAGATATGAATAATAGAAATACATTTGTTACAACTTGGTTATGGAATACATTGTGCAGAGTTGTGCGAGACATTCGAATATCATTAGGAATATAACAATGGGATATCAACATAGAAACATTGGAAGGAGACAGTGGGACAATGGATTACGGGATGAGGGATCGGAAGTGGATGTATGTTGCATTGATGAACAGTGAGTATGGACTCTATGTGTTTTGGTTCTTTCCGTAAGTTTGTTCAAACAGGTGAGTTCCCACCTGTAACCTCCGCTCTCAGGACAAATCACTCCTATCTGTACCCTTCTCCACCACCGCTAACTCCAGACTCCGCCCCTTCTGCCTCGCATCACCTTATGCCTGGAACAGACTTCCCGAGCCCATACGCCATGCGCCCTCCCTGCCCATTTTCAAGTCCTTACTCAAAGCCCATCTCTTCTCCCTTGCTTTTGGTGCCTAACCACCTTCCCCATTCATGATACCTACACTGACTACATAGTTTGTAACCTTTAGATTGTAAGCTCTCTGGAGCAGGGACTGTCCTTCCCCATGTTTAAACTTGTACAGCGCTGCGTAACCCTGGCAGCGCTATAGAAATGCTAAGTAGTAGTAGTAGTAGTAGTAGTAGTAAAAGCTGCCGTTGGAGGACGAGCAATGCTCCTCAACTGTCCTTAATGTAGTCGGTTAATTTCTAGGGCTGGGCAGGGGAAGAGGTTCTTGTTTCACTTACGGTGGTTCTTTTTCATTTTGTTTCATTATTTTATCTGCAGGGCAGGCAGATTTTAAATTATACGTGGAGAGGAGAATTCACAGGTCCCAGTCAAGATGTGAAGAATTCCCATACTATTTTACAAGAGGCCTGAAGCGTAGCCAGGTTGTGATGCCAGGGGGAGCGGAGAGGCGCATGGGTGCACTGCATAGGTGCAACGGACCGCCTGAAAAATAGGCGTCGGCGCTGGCCAAAGTCCGTTTGGGGGAGAGGTCACTCCCCTGTCGCCCTATCTAGCTACGCCACTGCAAGAGGTCCCGCCAAACACACAGCCTTTTGTGAAATGCAGACCTGCACCTATGTTAAAAACCCCTCGATGTAAAGAAGGAACAGCAATTTTAGAAAACTGCACAACCAGAAAACAAATGTAGACTTCCTCTCCCCCTCGCAGGTGTCTAAAATCACTGCTCTCTGTTTGTGCTTGTTCGTGCGGCCTCCAGAGTCTCTAATCACGGTCCACACTACTTACACAATCCAATTCCTCTCAATCGATATCTTAAGAGCTGGACAGCGGATAAAACTTATTTAGACTGAAATAAAGAAAAAAGGACCAGAGAAGCGCTTCTCGGGGTTAACACTGGTTTATTTAATTATCCAGCGATTAGGATAAAAAAAAAATTAAGAAGATAGTCATAGAAATAGTCTAGGATATGGTAGAAATAAGAACATATTACAGAAATAGAAACTACAAATGAAAAGTTGGCCAGGGCAGACTCCCAGTTCTCTGGCATGAGACAGGAGCACTGCACACTGACCTCCCTCCTGTCTGGCAGAGAGATATTATATAGGATTTCTTTTCCCTTTCAATACCAGAGGAGCACAGGAAGGTGGAAGGGTTTCTTCTTACCCCCCTTAATTAGCATCCCATAGTCAGGCAGGATCTCCTGACAATAAAGAAATATATATATCTGTTTCTATTTCCTTTTGAGGATGCATTTGGTCTGCTGTCCAAGTGTCTTGGACATATATTTTTCAAACCTTTAATTAGTGTTTTCTCCTATTCTGAAAGAGGAGAAAAAGGTTAATTATTGTTTCCTTATAGAGTTGTTATGTTTCTCTTGTCAATAGAACTATTGCTTTTGACTCCAGGGACCAGGGAGATAATGTTTGAATTGTTCTAGGCAGAGAAGGAAATAAGGTGTTACCTGATTGTGGTTGTAAAAGGGTAATTCTGTCCGGGATAGTAGCCTTACTTCCAAGGGCATGGGAAAGAATTCTGTTTCTCATGGGAAAGAATTCTGTCTCTTGGCCATATTCAAAGGGAGAGATTCTCCCCCTTCTGCAATAATGTTTTCTTATCCAGTCCTTATTACAGGATTTCTATATCTCTCTCCTCTTTCAACCCTGCCCCCTACACCTGGAACTTCCTTTGATCTGCATCCTAAAAGTCTCTCAAAGGCTAATACACACATTCATGTGAACAGCAAATGGACAACAAATGGCAGGAGCTCATTGTCTTTCACTTGCTTGGTCAGAGGAAGGTGGGGGAAGAGGTGGGGGTACTTGCTTCACCTGGCCTGCTTAATATCATTGTAATTTACAGAAAAAAGAGAAATTTCCACTTCTCATCGTCTGTACATTAATTCTTAGATACTTGGCAGCACTGAAACTGCTTGGTTCAGGCCTTCATAAGTACAATGTACACCTCCACCAACATCTATCTCTCTCTGTAAAGTGTCCCACTCCCAACATTGGCAGCCCCCAAGGCATCTCTTCCTCCCTGTGGCAACAATCCCTCCCTCATGACCATACCCACTCAATGCAGCAAGCCCCCATTCACAATCCCCTACTGCCAGTCTCCCACCCAGTTCACATCCAATTCCTTGATGACAACATCTCCCTCCATGCCAGCCCACCTAAGGCAACCTCCCCAAGGCCCAAACTACCAAGATGTGCCCCCAGTAGACCTACCAAACCTCCAACCCCCCCCCCAAAAAAAAACTTCCAGTTCTCAGAAGGGGTCCCTGAGGTCTAGTGCAGCAGGAGCAATGCCCACTTGCTCCTGCATCGACATTCAGATCTCTCAAAATGGCCACCAAGAATCTAGTGGTAATATTGTGGTATTACTGCTAGGATTCTTTGTAGTCATTTTAACAGACCTGATCGTTGAGGCAGGAGTGAGTGAACATTGTTCCTACCTTACTTACTACGTTTATATCCCGCCTTGATCCCAGGGATACCCAATAAGACTTCAAAGTGGATTGGAGGGAGGAGTTTGATGGAGGGTGGCTGGATCTTTGCAACTTATATCCTTGAGCAGAGTTTGAGCCTCACAAGAAGGGTGACATATGTTGGGTGGTTGACCATATGAAGGGAGTAGTTACAGGGTTGCTGGCATGGAGGCGGTTGTAAATTAGGGGGCTGGAATTAAGGGAGTATGAATGGGCGGGTTGCTTTATTATGGTATTGTAGCCATGGGGGATGAGGAGGTATTGTTGCCAGGCGGTACAAGTGCCTTGAGGGTACAGCAGGAGTGGCTATCAGAGAGGATGGTTATCAGGGGCAGTTGACGGGGGCAAAATGTTTGGCTGTACCATTGACCCTTATTTTGTGTACTTATACATGCTTTGAGACATCAGGATTGCAGATATGGATTCTCAAAGTTCAATGAGGAATTCACGTCTGTATTGTAGGCCTATGCAGTATAGTCCATCTCTCCCACCTACCAATTCCCTTTACATTTGTACATAGTTAGCTTCTTCATATGTGAATGGTCCATGTTCTGAAATGGCATGTATACATCTGGATCTGCATATAGTAAATGAAAACTACTTTGGTTGTGCCATAGAAAGGCTGTATATGAAATTCATGACCCTTTACCTTCTACTACTACTACTACTTATCATTTCTATAGCGCTACTAGACGTACGCAGTGCTGTACACTTGAACATGAAGAGACAGTCCCTGCTCGACAGAGCTTACAATCTAATCAAGAGAAACAAACAGGGCAAATAAGGGATAACAACAAAGAATAGCAAGATTCCGGGCAGAATCCTAAAGAGTAGCAAGATTCCGGAATCCCATAGTAGCAAGATTCTGTGCAGAATCCCAAAGAGTAGCAAGATTCCGGAATCCCAAGACTACTACTACTTATCATTTCTATAGCGCTACTAGACGTACGCAGCGTTGTACACTTGAACATGAAGAGACAGTCCCTGCTCGACAGAACTTACAATCTAATTAGGACAGACAAACAGGACAAACAAGAGATAAGGGAATATTAAAGTGAGGATGATAAAATAAGGGTTCTGAACAAGTGAATAAGGGTTAGGAGTTAAAAGCAGCATCAAAAAGGTGGGCTTTTAGCTTAGATTTGAAGACGGCCAGAGATGGAGCTTGACGTAGCGACTCAGGAAGTCTATTCCAGGCATATGGTGCAGCAAGATAAAAGGAACGGAGTCTGGAGTTAGCAGTGGAGAAGGGTGCAGATAAGAGAGATTTACCCAGTGAACGGAGTTCCCAGGGAGGAATGTAGGGAGAGATGAGAGTGGAGAGGTACTGAGGAGCTGCAGAGTGAATGCACTTATAGGTCATCTTGGCAGTAATGAACACTACTACTACTTATCACTTCTAAAGCGCTACTAGACGTACGCAGCGCTGTACACTTGAACCTTCACCTCTAGACATTTAAATGCAGTCATTTGGATGTAGAAGTGCTTCTAAATTATGCACCTGAATGTATCTGTAATCTGCATACATCTTGTTTAATTGCTTAACTTGGTTTTACACCAAGGCTCAGAAGATGCTGAGGCATTGGTTGTTTTTCAGAAGGCCACTGAGGAGGAATCAGAGGGAGAGCCCAAATTGCAGAATGCTAAAAGTGCTACAAAGGCTTCAGCAAAACTGTTCCTCCACACTCTGGTGCTTTACACAACCCAAACATAACTTCTTCATGGAGTACCTGTTACCACAGGCAGAGAAAGTTTTTAACACAGATTGCTCAAAAAAGAAAAGGTATTGAAGGAGTGTTTCTGTGGTAGAGAATGGCTACTGAGATCAGCCAGATAATCAGAAATGGCAAACACTGATGTCAAGATATCAAGATCATAAAAACATAAGAGTAGCCATACAGGGTCAGACCAATTGTCCATCTAGCCCAGTATCCTGTCACAAGTACCTGGCAGAAATCCAAATCGTGGCAACATTCCATGTAGAATCTCAAATAGCAGCAACATTCTACATAGAATCTGAAAGAATAGCAAGATTCTGGAATCCTAAAGAGAAACAAAATTCCATGCAGAATCTCAGAGTAGCAACATTGTATCTAGCAGAAACCCAAATCATGGCAACACTCCATACTACAAATCCCAGGGCAAGCAGTTGCTTCCCATATCTGTCTCAATAGCAGACTATGGACTTTTCCTCCAGGAATTTGTCCAAACCTTTTTTAAACCCAGATACGCTATCTGCCAGTACTACATCCTCCAGCAAAGGGTTCCAGAGCTTAACTATTTGTTGAGTGAAAAAAATATTTTCTCCTATTTGTTTTAAAAGTATTTCCATGCAACTTCTTTGAGCGAACCCTAGTCTTTGTAATTTTGGAATAAGTAAAAAATTGATTTACTTCTACTCATTTTACACTACTCAGGATTTTGTAGACCTCAGTCATATGCCCCCCCCCCCCCTCAGCCGTCTCTTTTCCAAGCTGAAGAGCCCTAACCTCTTTAGCCTTTCCTCGTATGAGAGGAGTTCCGTTCCCTTTATCATTTTGGTCGCTCCTCTTTGAACTTTTTCTAATTCCGTTATATCTTTTTTTGAGATACGGCGACCAGAACTGAATGCAATACTCAAAGTGAGGTTGCACTAAGGAGCAACGCAAAGGCATTATAATATTTTCGATGTTATTCACCACCTCTTTCCTAATAATTCCTAGCATCCCGTTTGCTTTTTTGGCTGCTGCCACACACTGAGCAGAAGATTTCAGTGTATTTATTATCTACAATGACACCTAGATCCTTTTCTTGAGTGCTGAACCCCAAGGCGGACCCAAGCATCAGGATCCTAATTTTAAGAACCATTTCTCTGCATAAAACAGAAGCAAAAGTATGTACATACAATTTGTATGTACGTAAGTTTCCCGAAATTGAGTTGGGTTCTTGGCAGGAAAGAATAGGGGGCAGTGTTTGAATATAAGAGTAGCCATACTGGGTCAGACCAATGGTCCATCTAGTCCAGTATCCTGTTTTCCAAACAGTGGCCAAGCCAGGTCACAAGTGTATAGAAATATGCTTTATAAAATATGTACATGAAATAAACTGGGAAAGTAATGCATATTAATAATGTAACCTAAAGAGGGGCATAATCGAACGGCGCCGGACATCTGTATGGCCGGTGCCGGAAAGCGGCGTCCCAACCGTATTATCGAAATAAGATAGCCGGCTATCTTTCATTTCGATAATACAGTTGGAGCCGGCCAAATCTCAGCATTTGGGCCGGCTTTAGAGATGGCCGGCATTGGTTTCCGGCGATAATGGAAACTAATGCCGGTAATCTCAAACCCGGCCAAATCCAAGGCATTTGGTTGTGGGAGGAGCCAGCATTTGTAGTGCACTGGTCCCCCTCACATGCCAGGACACCAACTGGGCACCCTAGGGGGCACTGCACTGGACTTCATAAAATGATCCCAGGTACATAGCTCCCTTACCTTGGGTGCTGATCCCCTCAAATCCCCCCCCCAAAACCCACTCCCCACAACTCTACACCACTGCCATAGCCCTAAGGGATGAAGGGGGCACCTACATGTGGGTACAGTGGGTTGGGGGGGTTGGAGGGCTCCCATTTACCACCACAAGTGTAACAGGTAGGGGGATGGGCCTGGGTGCACCTGCCTGAAGTGCACTGCACCCACAAAAAAACTGCTCCAGGGACCTGCATACTGCTGTCAGGGAGCTGGGTATGACATTTCAGGCTGGCAAAACAATGTTTCTTTAATTTTTTGAGGGGGGAGGGGGTTGGAGACCACTGGGGGAGTAAGGGGAGGTGATCCCCGTTTCCCTCCAGTGGTCATCTGGTCAATTGGGGCACTTTTTTTGAGACTTGGTCCTAAAAATAAATAGACCAAGTGAAGCTGGCCAAGTGCTCGTTAGAGCCAGCCTTCTTTTTTCCATTATCGGCCGAAGCCGGCTATCTCATGACCACACCCCCGTCCTGCCTTCCGTACCCTTCTGAAATGCCCCCTTTAACTTTGGCTGGCCCTGCGACGGAAAGCAGTTGGAGCCGGCCAAAATCGGCTTTCGATTATACCGATTTGGCCGGGTTTCGGAGATGGCCGGCCATCTCCTTCAAAAATAAACAAGTATATCACCATATGGACAGCCTCCAAATATCATCATTATCTATAGAACCAATGGCAGTCAAAGATCTCCTCATCTGTTCTGCACCACTCCCTCTTTGGATACAGTGCTGAAGATACAGAATAGATTGAAAAGCTGTGCCTAGCATTTAAATCAGCAGTTCCAAAAATGTGTACTGCGGCACTCTGGTGCACCACAGCGAACTCTAAGGGGCACCACTGCGCATTGCTCCCTACTTTCACCTCCCGCAGTCTGGCATCTGCCACTTCCTGCTTCTTCCCCCGCCACCACTACAGTGCTTGCATCTTACATTTTGGGGCCATCTGCGATTCGCACAGGCAATACGGGGACTTCCTCTGCCACGTCTTGCCCTCGCAACAGGAAGTTGCATCAGAGAGGATCAGATGTGTCAGACTGGGAAGGCCACGGAGTGCCTTTGTGAATTGCAGATGGCCTGAAAATATAAGCTGCAAACACTGCAGCAGCAGTGGGCGAAAGAGAAGGAAGCGGCAGCGATCCTGGACCTGCAGGAATGAAGGTAGCGAGTGATGCTGGATTTGGGGAAGGCAGAGAGCTGCAGGGAAAGGGAGACCTAAGTGGCAGAGGGGGGTATGGAGACTCATGTGGCGGGGGGAGGGGGGGTGCAGAGACCCATGTGGCCAGGGGGGTGCTGCAAACCAAAAAATTGGGGAACCCTTGATTTAAATGAAACCACCTCAAACGCTTAAAGAAAATTCTTCCCAAGGGAAACATTTTGTACCCTGATACAATCAATGGTACTAAGCCATGCAGACTACTGCAATGGAATCTATGCGGGATGCAAAGAACAAACCTTAAAGAAACTTCAGACCGCACAAAACATGGCAGCTAGGCATATATTTGGAAAAACGAAAGCGCAAAACCCCTCCGCGAAAAGCTACACTGGCTCCCAATCAAAGAATGCATTGCTTTCAAAATCTGCACCCTGGTTCACAAAATCATCTACGGTGAAGCCACGGGATACATGACAGACCTGATTGACTTACCAACCAGAAACATATCCGAATCAACAGGAACATTTCTAAATCTTCACTACCCAAGCTGCAAAGGTCTTAAATACAAATCAATCTACGCATCCAGTTTCTCCTACATAAGCACGCAATTATGGAATGCATTACCAAAAGCCTTGAAAATGACGTACAACTACCTAAACTTCCGGAAATCACTAAAGACTAACCTGTTCCAAAAGGCATACCCTACCGACCCAACTTAAATGCCTAAACTCTGCTACACAACAAAACTCAAGTACGTAATGGACATTACTCAACTCTTCCGTTGTACGACTCCCTAATGTGACAGTGCTACACGATCTCTATCCTATCACAACATTACCTTGTATTTGTTCACCGGAGACTTCAAAGCCTCTCCGGTACTGCGTAAGCCACATTGAGCCTGCAAATAGGTGAGAAAATGTGGGATACAGATGTAACAATAAATAAATATTGACACAAATGTTCTTCAAAACTGGAGAAAAGGCTGCGTGAGAGGCTGAATAATGAGATGGATTTCAAAAAGCTTAGTCAAGACTTATGCATAAAATAAGGCATTACGTCTATGCACATGAGCTGGTTGATATTGAAAGTGATTTAACTAGCCAGAAATGGCAGCTAACCAGTTAACAGAAATGTAAAAAGCAAACACTGGGCCTTCAGGAAAAGAGACCAACGTAATCCTTTATTCCAAAAGATGAACCGGCACGGGCCGTGTTTCGGCGCACAAACGCCTTCCTCAAGGGTCAGAAAGGGTCCTATAGGTGTGAGCATGAGAGATCAAACTAGCAATCTGGGTATAGATCCCAAAATCTGCTGATCGTCCGAACAAACTTCAAGACGAACTTCAAAACACCGTCGGGTCATCTTTTGGAATAAAGGATTACATTGTTCTCTTTTCCTGAAGGCCCAGTGTTTGCTTTTTATATTTCTGTTGACTTTCGTATGCTGTTACCCTCTTCTTTGTGACTCAGCTAACCAGTTAAAACACTTGTTCTGGTCTATCCGCTAATTTTCAGTGGCACTTAACCGGTTATTGGCCCTGAAAATCAGTGGTTAGGGAAAGCAGACTATTGTGGGGATGTACTGGGGATGGAGTCAGCACTTGGCCAGTTAAGGTAATTGCATAAAACACAGTCCTATTTTTATATGGTGGCCCATAGCCAGTTAAGTGCATGGAAATACTTTTAAAACAACTAGGAGGAAATATTTTTTCACTCAACAAATAGTTAAGCTCTGGAACTCTTTGCTGGAGGATGTGGTAACAGTGGTTAACATATCTGGGTTTTAAAAAGGTTTGGACAAGCTCCTGCTACTGAGACAGACATGGGGAAGTCACTACTTGCCCCAGGATTGGTAGCATGGAATGTTGCTACTTTTGAGATTCTACATGGTAACATAGTAGATGACGTCAGAAAAAGACCTGCATGGTTCATCCAGTCTGCCCAACAAGATAAACTCATATGTGCTACTTTTTGTGTAAACCCTACCTTGATTTGTACCTGTCCTCTTCAGGGCACAGACCGTATAAGTCTGCCCAGCACTATCCCCGCCTCCCAACCACCAGTCCCACCTTCCACCACCGGCTCTGGCACATTTCCGTCAGTGTCCCGCCCTCGTGGAAAGAGGAAATGACATCAGAAGAAGGCGGGACACGGACGGGAACAAAGGGAAGGCTTACAAGTGAAGTATTCAGATCCTTTTCTCAATAGAGAAACCTCAAACTTGTAAATTTCCACCAATCTCTTTTCACTCATATTTTCTCATTTACCACATAATCAGGCACTCTTTTATAATTTCAATTCTTTCTATCAATCCTTACACATGGAGCTAAAAAGCTGCATGTCCTCTCAGTCCAAATCTTCAGTTGCTCTCTTCTCTCTGTTCCCGGGCAGATTTCTAACAGGAGCTGCTCATCCAATCAGAGAGCTCTATTTGAATGCAGATTAACATACAGACACTCTAATGGGAATTTTTAGTCAAAAACACTAGATAAACCCTTTTGGTTCAAACTTCACATTTTTTATCAGAGCCATTCCCTAACATTAAGGCTGTAAACATTTCCAACAATTTGTACCCATAAATATGCAAATGAGAACCTCCCAAAAACAGACTAATTTGCATATGATTTAAACAAATTTGAGTACATAGCATACCAATCCCACTTCCTAGCACCTAAATTCTGCAATTAGATGTAATACAAATACTTTTAAAACTTATTTTAGCACTTTTAAAATCTCAGTTTGAGGAACTGTCTTAAGTTTGAGAAGGGTTTCAGTAGCAGGCTTGAGTAAAGTGCCTTGTTGCTATGTTTCACTTGAAGACATGTTTATGTTAAAGAAGAAATAAGCCATGAGGAACATGTTAAATGGCCATTAATAAAACCCTTAATAATAAGAACCCTGGTGTTGATGAGCGTTTTGTGAAGGGAGAAGAGGAGGCAGAAAGCTCCCCAGTGTTTGAGACAGAATCCTGCGAGTTACAGAGAAGCCTAGAGCCCAGGTGTGTGTGTATGTGTGTGTGTGTAGGTAGGTAGGTAGGTAGTCTGGAAGGGTGACCAGCTCACAGTTTAGTCATTCCACTGTGCCATTTCCCCTCTCTGAGACAGTCCACCGCAGTTCCTGTTTTCCTAGAGTCTTCCATTTGAGTGCCTTTAATAGTAAATTATGATGTATCAAAGTATTTTCTTATTGCCAAACATTATTCATTTGATGAATATATATATATATAATCAACTATAAGCAAGAAATATTTCTGGATGTAAAACGCTAACTATCTAATCAGCAAATTTCTGAAAGTTTAAAATTTTTCTAGTATCAGCTGACTCAGCACCATTAATATCATCCTAATGAAAGAACCCCTTGTAACAAATGATCTTTATATTTCTAATCTTGGTGGAACTTACCAGTCAAAGTTTGCTAAAGTGTGAATTCCAAAATAGAGTTCATTAATTTTTCCTGTCAACCATAGTACAGTTTAACATGTATAACTTGCCATGTTTCCACAGCTCCTTTTATCCTTATACACAATATTCACATCCCTAAACATCTGCAGTGCTGATAGCATATTAAAAATACATCAGACTTCAACAGTTTCTTGATATTAGATATAGCCTCCCCCCCCCCCCCCAGAACTTGGGGGGGGGCGAGGATGCTCTCAACATGGCTGACCCACCTTTGAGTTTGCACTTTGAGGTTGGCTGCATGGAAGGAGGAGGGGCAGGGAGAAGTGACAGGAAAGTGGGAGCTGAGGCAGAAGAGGAGCATTGTGGGTATATCTGATAAAAGGGATGGGACAACTTCCCTATGAGGAAAGGCTAAAGCGGCTAGGGCTCTTCAGCTTGGAGAAAAGGCGGCTGAGGGGAGATATGATAGAAGTCTATAAAATAATGAGTGGAGTTGAACGGGTAGATGTGAAGTGTCTGTTTACGCTTTCTAAAAATATTAGAACTAAGGGGCATGCGATGAAGCTACAGTGTAGTAAATTTAAAACAAATCGGAGAAAATTTTTTCTTCACTCAACGTGTAATTAAACTCTGGAATTCGTTGCCAGAGAATGTGGTAAAGGCGGTTAGCTTAGCGGAGTTTAAAAAAGGTTTGGACGGCTTCCTAAAGGAAAAGTCCATAGACCGTTATTAAATGGATTTGGGGAAAATCCACTATTTCTGGGATAAGCAGTATAAAATGTTTTGTAAATTTTTGGGATATTGCCGGGTTGAAGCCTTCACTCGACCCTACTTGTCCCTCTAATTACCGACCCATATCCCTCCTTCCTTTTCTCTCCAAATTACTTGAGCGTGCTGTTCACCGCCGCTGCCTTGATTTTCTCTCCTCACATGCTATTCTTGACCCACTACAATCTGGTTTTCGCCCTCTCCACTCAACCGAAACTGCACTTACTAAAGTCTCCAATGACCTATTACTGGCTAAATCCAGAGGTCAATATTCCATCCTCATTCTTCTTGATCTTTCTGCTGCTTTTGACACTGTCGATCACAGCATACTTCTCGATACCCTGTCCTCACTTGGATTCCAGGGCTCTGTCCTTTCCTGGTTCTCTTCCTACCTCTCCCTCCGCACCTTTAGTGTTCACTCTGGTGGATCCTCTTCTACTTCAATCCCTCTGCCTGTCGGCGTACCTCAGGGTTCTGTTCTTGGTCCTCACCTCTTTTCTATCTACACTTCTTCCCTTGGTTCATTAATCTCATCCCATGGCTTTTCCTACCATCTCTATGCTGATGACTCCCAAATCTACATTTCTACCCCTGATATCTCACCTTGCATCCAAACCAAAGTTTCAGTGTGCTTGTCTGACATTGCTGTCTGGATGTCTCAACGCCACCTGAAATTAAATATTACCAAAACCGAGCTTCTCATTTCTCCCCCCCCCCCAAATCCACCTCCCCGCTCCCCCCGTTTTCTATTTCTGTTGATGGCTCTCTCATTCTCCCTGTCTCCTCAGCTCGAAACCTTGGGGTCATCTTTGACTCTTCTCTCTCCTTCTCTGCTCATATCCAGCAGATTGCCAAGACCTGTCGTTTCTTTCTTTACCACATCCGTAAAATCCGCCCCTTTCTTTCCGAGCACTCTACCAAAACCCTCATTCACACCCTTGTCACCTCTCGTTTAGACTACTGCAATCTGCTTCTTGCTGGCCTCCCACTTAGTCACCTCTCCCCTCTCCAGTCGGTTCAAAACTCTGCTGCCCGTCTCATCTTCCGCCAGGGTCGCTTTACTCATACTACCCCTCTCCTCAAGACCCTTCACTGGCTCCCTATCCGTTTTCGCATCCTGTTCAAACTTCTTCTACTAACCTATAAATGTACTCACTCTGCTACTCCCCAGTGTCTCTCCACACTCGTCCTTCCCTACACCCCTTCCCATGCACTCCGCTCCATGGATAAATCCTTCTTATCTGTTCCCTTCTCCACTACTGCCAACTCCAGAGTTCGCGCCTTCTGTCTCGCTGCACCCTACACCTGGAATAAACTTCCTGAGCCCCTACATCTTGCCCCATCCTTGGCCACCTTTAAATCTAAACTGAAAGCCCACCTCTTTAACATTGCTTTTGACTCATAACCACTTGTAACCACTCGCCTCCACCTACCCTCCTCTCTTCCTTCCCGTTCACATTAATTGATTTGATTTGCTTACTTTATTTATTTTTGTCTATTAGATTGTAAGCTCTTTGAGCAGGGACTGTCTTTCTTCTATGTTTGTGCAGCGCTGAGTATGCCTTGTAGCGCTATAGAAATGCTAAATAGTAGTAGTAGTAGTATCTGCGACCTGGATTGGCCACTGTTGGAAACAGGATGCTAGGCTCGATGGACCTTTGGTCTTTCCCAGTATGGCAATACTTATGTACTTATGCTTGGGCGGGCTGCTGACAGCAGTGGTGTCTCTGAGGCTTTGTGCTGGGCTAGAAACTCCTGTACTTAGTAGAACTGACTTTGGGTATTGCTTAAAAGCAGGGGATTTTCAACCCAGTCCTCGGAACACACTCAACCAGTAAGGTTTTCAGGTTATCCATAATAAATATGCATATCTCACCTAATGAAATCATTGAAATTACATCTTAAAGTAAAATTTGATATTAAACGCTATTGTGAATCTGTTCCCCACTTGGACCCTGAAGCAGCTAGAGCTTGTAAGGAGCAAAGCGAAACGCTGGCCATCGTTGGTCGGGGGTACCGAAGCTGTGGCAACCGTGGACATTAACAGACCGTCTAATATAAGCTAAGTACTTTGCCATTCATCATGAGCTTTATTCATGCAGATGAAGAGTTGGTTGATATATAGCAGCAACCTATATTATAAGCAATAGGATCAATGAGGATGTTTCCCAATTTCTCCTTTGCTGTTCATTTGCGACTCTGGGGTGTTTTTTTTTGCCCATGATGAGGAGTGGATCCTCTTAAGACCAAGTGATTGGTCAACGGGATCAACAGGTTGCTTGTGGTAGCGTTTTTGACCCAGGCACTTTGAGGCTTTTTCCCCCCATCAGTCACGAGAGACACAGATTTTGCTAACACTTTTTTCAGTGCATTGAGAGTTGTGATTGATAGTATAAGTGTTTGAATAGCTACTACCATCACCGCTTTATATTGCATTTATTGTATATTTAGAATATCCTTTTAAAACATATTTGAACCATCCACATCTGGTAAGGTTATCTTGACTGCTGTTACCACCTAAAGTAATCTAGCAGTAATGCTAATATTGCAAAGTCCAATCTTCCCCTTCTGAATGAAAGATAAATGTATAAATGATAAACCAGAAGTGAAGAAATAAAGATTTAAATAAACAGTTGTGCTTTCCTGCTGTTATCATTAACGTATTTTTGCGTTGCTCTTGATGCTTCATTTCCTCAATTGCTGACGTTGAGCGGGCAAGAACCTTCACTGCAGAGGTAGTAAGGTTCCCAATCATCTACGTAAAAGGTTCATGACTATTTATTTATTGCATTTGTATCCCACATTTTCCCACCTTTTTGCGGGTTCAGTGTGGCTTACAATATGATATAAGTGAAGGAAATACAATTTGTTACAACTTGGTTATGGATTACATTGTGTAGAGTTAAGCGAGACAATCGAAGTAAGGAATATAACAATGGAACACAGACATTGAAACATTGGAAAGGGACAATGGGAGGCTTAAAGGGCAATATTAAGGCATGAAGACATATGGTATACATATTTCTCTGATTGGAGGTATTTCTATAGTGCTACAAGGCGTACGCAGCGCTGCACAAACATAGAAGAAAGACAGTCCCTGCTCAAAGAGCTTACAATCTAATAGAGCTGGATTAGTCTCAACACGACTTCATGTTTCGCCTAAATGGCGTCCTCAGAAGACTAGTCATGAAACCTGCGGAACCTCCTAACCAGGACATCTCCAAGGGCTCCACAGGTATAATAAATTTGCATGAGATAGCTTTGCATGCACTACCTCCATCCAATGCAAATCTGTCTCATACATATTAATTGTGGCAGCCCATAATCCTTCAAAACTAAAGAGGGTCTTTTCTGGCAGCTCAGGTATAGCATGAGCAGATTCCCAGTATCTTATGTTCTAATATTTCTTTTGTGGTCTGCTTAGGAATTTTGATAAATGAAATATACAAAAACCCAGTGTGTTTTTTCTAGTAAAAAAGGTGCCAGTACTCAAATGTCAGACCACCCTTCCGGGGTGGGATGATCACTGAGGCCCCCTGCAACCAGTTACAGAATCTATAACAAGGCAGAATTGGTGTGTAGAGCCTGAGCTCTTTCATTAAAACTTGAGGACCATGGGTCAATTTTAGCAGATAATAGAAAAGGTGCCGGTACTCAGTACCCCCAAGTACCCCCTCAAAAAAAAGCCCTGCAAAAACCTAAGTATATAAATAGATACATAAGGGCAATTTTCAGATAACCAATTTGCAAGTGTAAATTGCTATTTACCTGCCTCAAGTACCATTGAAAATTGATCTCTATAATTGTCTAGAGCCAGAACAAACAAGTGTTCGGTGAATATGTCAATGAAGAGCAGTAAAATGAGCCCTGAGCTCATAATAATAGAACCAGGGGATACAAGATGAAGCTAGAATATGGTAGATTTAAAACAAATAGGAAAAAGTTTTTCTTTACTCAGTGTGTAGTTGGACTCTGGAACTCGTTGACGGAGAATGTAGTGATAGCAGCTGGCCTTACGGAGTTTAAGGGGGGTTTGGACAGATTCCTGAAGGAAAAGTCCATTGAACATTATTAAATTGTTTTTTTGGGGTGTGTGTGTGGGGGGGGTGCCGGGTTCTCGAAGCCTGGATTGGCCGCTGTCGAAGACAGGATGTTGGGCTTGATGGACCCTTGGTCTTTTCCCAGTATGGCGGTGCTTACGTGCTTATGGCAGCATGATTTTTTTGCTGCGCTCACAGTCCCCTTTTACCGCAGCGGGTAAAAATGTGGAAAAAAAGAAATGGCCATGCAGTAAGTTTGCACTGAGGTGGCACTGAGTTTACTTAGGTGTTACTTAGGTGTTTGCACTGAGGTGGTCTCCTGCACTAACCCAGCGGTAACCCCCTGCAGTGATAAGTTTTGAAAAATTCCATCAGCGCTGGAAATGCTGCACACTGGGGATCGAACTCCCGCCGGCACCCACGTTGGGCCGGCAATAGTTCTGGGTTGCCTTGCAGCAGACCTTTAGTAAAAGGGTCCCTTTGTTCTTCAAATCTCAAGAGACATTGTTCGTCGGATGTGCTCCATGTAATTTCTTCACCCAGTTTCGGCTGCTACTTACTTTAGCAATGTAACTGCATGTCTGAGAAAGAGATAATGAGGTTCATACATACTTTAATAAGGCTGTTAATGCATTTATCCTGTTATACATGTATTAGTAGTCTAGTCAATGCCTTTCTGCCTCCAGAGGATGGAATTTTCTACATAGGATAGCATTTAAACTATTCAATCAACACTATCGTTCACTTTCATTTGTGAACCACAACATATCCTCGGGGATAAAGGTGATATATCAACTAAAATATATCAAATCAATCTGTGTTTAGCATAGATTTCTTTCCTCCTTTAATCAGATAAACCATCCATTAAGCTCAAAGCGAAGAGAGAAATATGGCTAGCCAAAGCGCAGGCAGAAGAAAAATGGCTAAAGATGTAAAGAGAGGTGACAATATCTTTTTTAGAAGTATTGGGGAAAAGTGAAAAAATTAGGAATGAAATTGCAAGACTGAAAGATACTGAGAATAGCTATGTGGAAAGCGATGAGGTTCATCAAACGTGCTAAACAAATACTTCTCTTCGGTGTTCACTGAAGAAAATCCTGGAAAAGGACCGCGGTCAGTGGCCAAAGTTATACCTGGGAATGGAGAGGATACTGTGCCATTCACGGAAGAAAACGGTTCACAAACAACTTGAAAATCTGAAAGTGGGCAAAGCTGTGGGGCTGGGTGGGATCCATCCCAGGATACTGAGGGAGCTCAGAGAAGTCCTGGTGGGAACGCTTAAGAATTTATTTAATAGATCTTTAGGGATGGGAGAGGTTCCAAGGGTTTGGAAATAAGCTGATGTGGTCCCTCCACATAAAAATGGAGACAGGGAAGAAGTGGGAAACTACAGGCCGGTAAGCCTCACCTTGGTGTTAGGAAAAATAATGGAATTTCTGCTAAAGGAAAGGATAGTTGACTTTATAGAAGACAATGGGTTACAAGACCCAAGGCAACATGGCTTTACCAAAGGAAAATCCTGACAAATGAATCTGATTGATTGATGTCTTTGACTGGGTGACCAAAGAACTGGATGAAGCACGTACGATAGATATAATCTACTTGGATTTCAACAAAGCCTTTGATACGGTCCCTCAAAGCGCAGCAAGGGGGTGTATGGAGCAGTTGTGCGGCTTTCGACTCTGCCGGTCCCCTGCCCCAGAACAGGAAGTAATTTCAGAGGGGGCAGGGGACTGACAAAGCCAACAGCTGCGTGACTGCTCCATGCACTCCTCTGCTGCTTGCACCCGAACTGGACCGCCCCCACCACCCCGTCCTTGGTACGCTACTGTTATTGAACACTGGGGATGCGTGTCCAAATTGTATATCAGTATTTAAACCAGGTTTCAGCAGGCGTAAATTCTAGCCCCAAAGTTGGTTGTGGGAATTGGCGCTACATAGTACAGAATGATGATTTTTGAGTGACATTTACTGAATCTGGCCCTTAACCTCTTTTGCCTCAGGTACATTAGATTGTGAGCATCCAGGGACAGGGAAATACCTAGTGTACCTGAATGAAACTCACCTTGAGCTACTACTGAAAAGGTGTAAGAAAAATTCAAATAAATACAAAAATAATAATCAATAAATAGAGACAAAAATACATTCCAGTCCTTCCCAGCTTTTCTCTCTCAGCACACAAAGGGTTCCCTAGAAAGTACATAAGTAATGCCACAATGGGAAAAGACCAAGGGTCCATCGAGCCCAGCATCCTGTCCATGACAGCGGCCAATCCAGGCCAAGGGCACCTGGCAAGCTTCCCAAACTTACAAACATTCTATACATGTTATTCCCGGAATTGTGGATTTTTCCCAAGTCCATTTAGTAGCGGTTTATGGACTTGTCCTTCAGGAAACAGTCTAACCCTTTTTAAACTCTGCCAAGCTAACCGCCTTCACCACGTTCTCTGGCAACGAATTCCAGAGTTTAATTACATGTTGGGTGAAGAAACATTTTCTCCAATTTGTTTTAAATTTACTACACTGTAGTTTCATCGCATGCCCCCTAGTCCTAGTATTTTTGGAAAGCGTGAACAGACGCTTCACATCCACCTGTTCCACTCCACTCATTATTTTATATACCTCTATCATGTCTCCCCTCAGCCGTCTCTTCTCCAAGCTGAATAGCCCTAGCCTCCTTAGTCTTTCTTCATAGGGAAGTCGTCCCATCCCCGCTATCATTTTAGTCGCCCTTCGCTGCACCTTTTCCAATTCTGCTATATCTTTCTTGAGATGCGGCGACCAGAATTGAAAACAATACTCAAGGTGCGGTCGCACCATGGAGCGATACAACATTTGGTACTACAGAAATTAGACTCAGAAAGAGCAAAAAAAAAAAAAAAACCCATGTCCTGTGGGAGAAGGAGACAAGGTTCTTCCCTTAACTCAGAGATGTATTGGGCTACATTCTCAGAACAGACCTCAGTTTATTTAGATCTGATTGATACCTTTCTGACACAGGGGCCAAGAATGTCCTTCCTACAACTGCAAAGGAAAATACATTTGGCAACTTGCTGCATTCCCATATGTGAGACAAAAAGGTTTTAGATGTTGGAGGAGGTACTGTACATTATATTCTCTTTGGGGCCCTTTTACAAAGCAGCGGTAAGCCCAACGAGGGCTAAAAGGGAAGTACCGCCGGGCTACCTCAGCAGCCCAGTGGTAGAATCCTCCCCCATCACCTGCCATTTGCAGTGCTGCAAAAATATTTCAATTTTTATAGTGCCAGTGTTTACCCAGCGGTAATCAGGCAGTGCCGTGTGCTGCTTAGTTAACAGGTTAATGCAGAAGCCCTTACTGCCACCTCTACATAAGTACATAAGTATTGCCATACTGGGAAAGACCAAAAGTCCATCAAGCCCAGCAGCCTGTTTCCAACAGTGGCCAATTCAGGTCACAAGTACTACTACTACTACTATTTAGCATTTCTATAGCGCTACAAGGCATACGCAGCGCTGCACAAACAGCCTGGCAGAATCCCAAATAGTAGAAACATTCCATGTAGAACCCCAAAGAGTAGCAAGATTCTGGAATTCTGAAGAATAACAAGATTCCATGCAGAATTTCAAAGTGTAGCAACATTCCATGTAGAACCCAAAGAGTAGCAAGATTCCATTAATGAATCCCAAGTACATATCAAGAGCTGGTTTATAACTAAACATGAATGTGTTTAGGTATAAAGAATTTGAAATGGGGAAAAAAATATGCAACAAAATAATATGATTCCTAGGCATGCTGTAAGAGAAAATGAGATAAGTACATAAGTATTGACATACTGGGAAAGACCAAAGGTCGATCAAGACCAGCATTCTGTTTCCAACAGTGGCCAATCCAGGTCACAAATACCTGGCAAGATCCCAATAAATCTCAATACATTTTAAACTGCTTATCCCAGAAATAATGGATTTTCCCCCAAGTCCATTTAATAATGTGTAAACGGGTCCGCTGCTCCGGTATGGGGGAGGAAGCCGCCTCCCGCAAATAGCAAAATCTTCACAAAATGCCACCAGTGGATACTTCAGAACATTCCTTTATTTTCCGGGTTAATGACCAAAATTTCACTCCAGAGCCCTGGGTTAGGGCTTCTCAGGCAGGGCTGTTCTGCCTTGCTTAGTACACCAGCCCACTAAACACAAAGTCTCTGCCCCCTTCCCTGAAGGGGAGGCAATAGTCCTTTTGAAATCCCTCCTTGTCAAAGGCAGTAGCAAACAAACCGTACTTGCCCCCAAGCAGGATTTTCCCCCCTTCCCACCAGGCAGTCCGCCTTGATAAACAAGCCTTTCAAATTCAACAGAGTTTCTCAAAATAATCAGGTTTCAGTTTGGGAAACAGGTTTGTAATTCTCCCAGCAAACTTCCCCACATTCAGGGTTTCCCCAATGCAAACAGGTCCCTCTATTTAAGCAGGGTTTAAATCAAATAAATTCCAAGACAATGTAGATTTGCAAACCTTCAGGTGCTGGGCACCTCAGTGCTCTCAAGCTCCCATTCCATTGAGGTTTCTTCCCCCTGCCCAACCTGATTAACCCCCTCTTCCATACAATCCATCCAATCCTCCTCCTGCTTCTCACCCCACCCCTCTCTATTACAGGTGGGCTGCATGATATACTGATTGCGGGTCCAGGGGAACTGGACTCCTTCATTTTCCCTCCCTCTTGTGGTTGGAGACAGTATATGGCCAGCTTGCCTATCCCCAGGGCTCCCCCTGCTGGAACTGGAAATAGTAACATTGTCGATGACAGCAGAAAAAGACCTGCACGGTCCATCCAGTCTGCCCAACAAGATAAACTCATATGTGCTACTTTTTGTGTATACCTTACCTTGATTTGTACCTGTCATTTTCAGGGCACAGACCGTATAAGTCTGCCCAGCACTATCCCTGCCTCCCAACCACCGGCTCTGGGACAGACCGTATAAGTCAGCCCAGCAATATCCCTGCCTCCCAACCACCGGCTCTGGGACAGACCGTATAAGTCTGCCCAGCAATATCCTCGCCTCCCAACCACCAGCCCTGCCTCCCACCACCGGCTCTGCCACCTAATCTCAGCTAAGCTTCGGAGGATCCATTCCCTCGGAACAGGATTCCTTTATGTTTATCCCACGCATGCTTGAATTCCGTTACCGTTTTCCTCTCCCTTCTTTCGTGATCACCCTCTACCTTCCCTCCTGCAATGACTTCTGGTAGCTGTAGTTTAGGGTTTTGCTGCTTCATTCTATCCATCTGGGATGTAGCCTTGTCACAAATGGTCTATGGACTTTTTCTTTAGGAAGCCGTCCGAACCTTTTTAAAACTCCGCTAAGCTAACCGCCTGTACCACATTCTCTGGCAATGAATTCCAGAGTTTAATTACACGTTGAGTGAAGACAATTTTTCTCCGATTCGTTTTAAATTTACTACATTGTAGCTTAATCGCATGCCCCCTAATCCTAGTATTTTTGGAAAGAGTAAACAGACGCATCACATCTACCTGTTCAACTCCACTCATTATTTTATAGACCTCTATCGTATCTCCCCTCAGCCGCCTTTTCTCCCCACCCTAAAATGGCCACATCTAACACCCGTGCTGATGCCAGCACAGGCCCCCTTTTGCTGCAGCTTCATAAAAGGACCCCATTGTTATTTTTTCCTGTTTCTCCCCAATATTTTTTTTCCAAAATGCCAGTTTGTAATTGTCTTTTCACTGTCTTCTGATCTAGGACCCCCCCCCCCCCCCTGTATTATCCTCATGCCATTTTTGGTTTCCGCACCAAGCTATGAATACTTTTACTTTTTGATGGATCATAATGCTATGTCCTATCCATAGTGTATAAGATCACATGACAATGCATCAGGTAGATGCACTTAAAATGCACTTTTTTCTTAGGTCACAAAAAAAATGATCGCACCCTTTATTCTGTTTATATAGAATAAGATGTGTTTAAGGAATCACCGAATTATGCTTTGAGGAAATGTCATTCTGTAAAACATCCCCCCAGAAGAAAACGGGCACGGCTTTCAGGAACCAAGAAAGAGAGTTCCCTGAGGGACAGAGTTAATAGAAAAAGCCTGAAAATGGATAGCTCAGTTGGCAAAGTGAGAATTACAGTACTATACCTTGAGGCGTTCTTTGTAGGTTGGTGCAATCACCGTGATGTGGATGGAATAAACTTACATTTTCTATACAGAGGTGCCAGTGAATGAGACATAGTGAGCCATGCAGAAAATGTGATTAGAAGTCTCTGCTCTGCCCAATCGTTTGTTTGGTTTTTTTTTTGTAAACTTCTCTTTGATCGAAAGGTGGTATTACAACACTTAATGCTTAAAACAGGGAAAGACTGTCAGATAAAAAGAGCCACAAGGAATAAGACCATGGTGGATGAACTGTTGTCTAAAAAAGCAAAAGTGTTGACCTTTCCAGATCATTAAAGATTTTTAAATGACAGTTGAGAGTTCTGAGCAGTATTGGTATTTTATCACCATAAGAAACTTATTCCCCTAGTTTTGTAAATGTCATTTTTATAGTGAACTTTATTTGAATAGTTTTAAGGGTTCTGTTTGCTAAGAAATGACCTACAATGGCGGAAGACTGTACCTTATTTAAACGTGTACACACAATATACAACCTGAATATCAAGCAGTTCAGTTTTATCCATTTCTAAACCTGTAAGGCTGCAAGATAATAGACAATGAAGCTTTCAACATGCACTTTTGATAGTTATCCTTTTTAGGTCAGCTGTTTTCTCTGTTTCAATTGGATTTCTATCATAGAACTGTCCTGTGCTGGGTTGTTGTGCCATAAACCTTTATTCACATCTAATCAATATTTTCCCTTACTAATATAAATCCCACTTACAAGCTAATCTTGTATGACAATCTTTGTAACATGTAATTAAGCTCTGGAATTTGTTGCCAGAGAATGAGGTAAACGTGATTAGCCTAGCAGGGTTTAAAAAAGGCTTGGGCAAGTTCCTAAAAGAAAAGTCCATAAACCATTATTAAGGTGCACTTGAGAAAATCTGCTGCTTATTCCTGGAATCTATTTTTACTTCTTTGGACTCACCTAATACTTGCGGCCTGGATTGGCCACTGTTGGAAACAGGATACTGGGCTTGATGAACCTTTGGTCTGCTCCAAATGGCAATGTTTATGCACTCATGACTTCCTCAGGACCTTGGTCAAAACCAAGAAGTAGAGGGTGGACCAAGGAGTCTTGCCAGCCAAAGGTTGATTGAAGTAACTTTATTGGCACATATTTGGTGCCAATAAAGTTACGTCAATCAACCTTTGGCTGGTGAAACTTCTTGGTCCACCCCTACTTCTTGGTTCTGACTGCTGGTATACACATGGGGGTTTCTTTACCCTGACCTGTTGGTTGCTGCTTTGACGCTCCTCAGGACCTTGGCGTATGTGTATTATGAGTCTGGGCATTAGGTGTCACTGTTGTGCAAGGTCAGAGATCCCTCCCCATCAGAAACATCTGAATTTGAATCGTATGATACAAGAGTAACAACTGGAAACACAAGGACACAAAAGGGGCAGAAGCTTCAGTTTATATAGTTTATAGAGGTAATTTTATTAAAAAGCATAATTTGTGGGTAAAAGGCCTCTTACCTCAATGGAAAAGTAGAGGGGTGTTGATTCTTCTTGTTCGACACAGTTACTTTATGTCTGATACAGATCATGTGCATTTATCTTTTCATTGTTTCATGTTTGAATTGAAATCACATTGAGATATACATTTCAAATATATTAGTGTAATTCACTAGTGAAGGTGCCCTTCTGGCAGAATTAAGGCTGTTTTGGAGCTCTGCATTTTCTGCCACCAATTGACTGTCTTCAGCTGAGTTAATTCTGTTCAACTGCTGTGAATAAATTGTTTTTTTATTTCTGGTCTTTAGGTCATGAAGGCCTCATACTGTCAGCCTGTTCCATATACTTTCCCCACCTTGTTCCTGACATTGTTGACATCAAGAGAGAATCTGATCATCCAAAAGCAATTACAGAAGGGGAAGAAAGGACTTGATGTGAGGGGCATAAACAAAAGGGACGCCCAAGTTTTGTTGAGGATGTCTTCACAAAACGTCCCGATGGAGGGGCAGGGAAACCTGTATTATTGAAACAAGATGAACATCCATCTTTCGTTTTGATAATACGGTTGGGGACGCCCAAATTCGGTTGTCCTTAGAGATGGTCGTCTCTAGACTTGGTCATTTCTGATTTTCGGTGATAATGGAAACCAAGAACGCCCATCTCAGAAATGCCCAAATACAAGCCCTTTGGTGGTGAGAGGAGCCAGCATTCGTAGTGCACTGGTCTTCATAAATTGCTCCCAGGTACATAACTCCCTTACTTTGTGTGCTGAGCCCCTCCAACCCCCTAAAAAACCCACTACCCACAACTGTACACCACTACCATGGCCCTTACGGGTGAAGGGGCACCTAGATGTGGGTACAGTGGGTTTCTGGTGGGTTTTGGAGGGCTCATATTTACCACAGGTATGAGGGGGATGGGCCTGGATCCGCCTGCCTGAAGTGCACTGCACCCACTAAAACTGCTCCAGGGACCTGCATACTGCTGTGAGGGACCTGGGTATGACATCTGAGGCTGGCATAGAGGCTGGAAAAATATTTTTAAAATGTTTTTTGAGGGTGGGAGGGGGTTAGTGACCACTTGGGGAGTAAGGGGAGGTCATCCCCGATTCTCTCCAGTGGTCATCTGGTCATTTTGGCCACCTTTTTGTGCCTTGGTCGTAAGAAAAACAGGACCAGGTAAAGTTGTTCAAGTGCTCGTCAGGGACGCCCTTTGTTTTTCCGTTATGGGTCGGGGACGCCCATGTGTTAGGCACCCCCAAATCCCGCCTTCGCTACGCCTCTGATAAGCCCCCTTGAACTTTGGCCATCCCTGCAACAGAAAGCAGTTGGGGATGTCCAAAATTGGCTTTCGATTATACCGATTTGGACGACCCTGGGAGAAGGACACCCATCTTGCGATTTGTGTCGAAAGATGGGCATCCTTCTCTTTCAAAAATGAGCCTGACAGTGTATCTAGATTTTTAGAAAGTTTTTGACAAAAAGTTCTTCATGAGAGACTCCTGAGAAAATTAAAAAATCATGGGATAGGAGGCAATGAAGGGGCATAATCGAATGGGGACGACCATCTTTCAGGGCATCCATTTCTAAGGACGTTCCGGCGAAGGGGCGGGGCATCCCATATTATCAAAACAAGATGGTCAACCTAAATGTTGAGATGGTCAACCTTAGAGATGGTCGTCACCGGTTTTCGGCCATAATGGAAACCGAGGATGCCCATCTCAACAACGACCAAATCCAAGGCATTTGGTCATTGGAGGAGCCAGCATTCGTAGTGCACTGGTCCCCCTGACATGCCAGGACACCAACCGGGTACCCTAGGGGGCACTGCTGTGGACTTCAGAAATTGCTCCCAGGTGCATAGCTCCCTTACCCTTAACCTGTATTATTGAAACAAGATGAACGTCCATCTTTCATTGATAATACATTTACCTTGGGTGCTGAGCCCCACAACCCCCCACAACCCCCCCAAAACCCACTCCCCACAACTGTACACCACTACCATAGCCCTAAGGGGTGAATGGGGGCACCTACATGTGGGTACAGTGGGTTTCATGTGGGTTTTGGAGGGCTCCCATTTACCACCACAAGTGTAACAGGTGGGGGGGGGGGCATGGGCCTGGGTCCGCCTGCCTGAAGTGCACTGCGCCCACTAAAAACTGCTCCAGGGACCTGCATACTGCTGTGATGGAGCTGGGTATGACATTTGAGGCTGGCATAGAGGCTGGAAAAAATTATTTTTTTTGGGGTGGGAGGGGGTTGGTGACCACTGGGGGAGTAAGAGGAGGTCATCCCCGATTCCCTCCGGTGGTCATCTGGTCAGTTCAGGCACCTTTTCGAGGCTTGGTCGTGAAAAAAAAGCGATCAATGAAAGTCAATCAAATGCTCGTGAGGGACGCCCTTCTTTTTTCCAATATCAGCAGAGGACCCCCATCTCTTAACCACATCCCCGTCCCGCCTTTTTGTACATGGTGACACGCCCCCATGAACTTTGGTCGTCCCCACGATGGAAAGCAGTTGAGGACGCCCCAAAATCAGCTTTCGATTATGCCGATTTGGTCAACCCTGAGAGAAGGACGCCCATCTCCCGATTTATGTCGGAAGATGGGCGTCCTTGTCTTTCGAAAATGCACCTGAATATCATTCTGTGGATTAGGAAATGTTTATTGGACAGAAAACAGAGGGTAGGGTTACATGGCCATTATTCTCAATGGAGGACTGTGAATAGTGGAGTGCCACAGGGATCTGTACTGGGACTGGTGCTATTTAACATATTTGTAAATGATCTGGAAATTGGACCGACCAGTGAGGTGATGAAATTTGCAGATGACACAAAACTATTCAATGTTGTCAAAACACATGTAGATTGTGAAAAATTGAAGGAAGACCTTAGAAAACTGGAAGACTGGGCATCCAAATGGCAGATGAAAGTTAATGTGCACCATTGGAGCCGACTCTGTGGGTGCTGTGGGTGCTTGAGCACCCCCAACATTGAGAAAATTCCTTGTATGTGTCCAAGGAGGGGTTATTTTCATTGGGCTTAGCACCCCCAATAATTTTGAAAAGTTGGCTCCTATGATGTGCACGAATGTAAAGTGATGCACATTGGGAAGAATAACTAAATCGTAGTTACCTGATGCTAGTGTCCACCTTAGCAGTCTGAACTCAAGAAAAGATCTAGGTGTCATTGTAGACAATTCACTGAAATCTTCTGCTCAGCATGTGGCAGAGGCCAAAAAATAGGATGCTAGGAATTATTAGGAAAGCGATGCAAAATAAGACCAATAATATTATAATGCTTCTGTATCGATCCATGGTGTGACCTCACCGTGAGTTGCATTCAATTCTGGTCATCGTATCTCAAAAAGATACTGTATAGTGGAATTAGAAAAGGTTCAAAGAAGAGTGACCAAAATCATAGAGGGAATGGAACTGCTCCTGTATGAGGAAAGACTAAAGAGGCTAGGACTCTTCAGCTTGGAAAAGAGACTGCTAAGGGGGGATATGATTGAGGTTTACGAAATCCTGAGTGGTGTGGAGCGGGTAGAAGTGAATCAATTTTTCACTCATTCAAAAAGTACAAAGACCAGGGGACACTGAATGAAGTCACATGGAAATACTTTTAAAACAAATAGCAGGGAATATTTTTTTTTCACTCTATGAATAGTTTGGGAGCGGAGGAGTAGCCTAGTGGTTAGTGCAGTGGACTTTTATCCTGGGGAACTAAGTTCGATTCCCACTGCAGTTCCTTGTGACTCTGGGCAAGTCACTTAACCCTCCATTGTCCCTGGTACAAAATAAGTACCTGAATATATGTAAACCGCTTTGAAAGTAGTTGCAAAAAACTCATAAAGGCAGTACATCAAGTCCCATTTCCCTTTCCCCTTTAGCTCTGGAACTCATTGCTGGAGGATGTGGTAACAACAGTTAGCGAATCTGGGTTTAAAAAAGGTTTGGCTAAGTTCCTGGAGGAAAAATCCATAATCTGTTATTGAGCCACTGGCTTTTCTGACAGGTACTTGTGACCTGGATTGGTCACTGCTGGAAGCAGGGTACTGGGCTAGATGGACCATTGGTCTGACCATGTATAGCTATTCGTATGTTCTTATATTACTGGTTGTTATAAATTGAATTTGCAACAATAAAACTAAGTTTTTATTACTTAATAATGATCCAGATCCCTTACTGGATCACGTGATTAGATCACACCAGTTATTCACTCTCTTCGGTTAAGATTAAAATTCATAACAAACCTCTAAAACTTGGTGTTTTTTTAAGTCTGACCATCCCACCACGGACCTTTTAAAATCTGCATTAAGTTAATTTAAACTCTATTGAGTACTTTTTGCTAGTTTTCAAGCAACTTTTAGAGGTTTGGTATGGATTTGAGTTGTTTTATTCAGACATTTGCTGTTTTTTCACCATTACTCATGCATATTCACATGTGTCCAGCATTTAAGACTGGCTGCAACAGCAAGTGTGTTTTCACCGTTCGAAACGGACCCAGGAAGATACACACGTGAATAATTCTTCTCCCTGTTAACTATTGTAGCTCATTGCAAATCTGACAAGGTTCACGTTCAGCTGAAAGACATTTTGGGCCCCTGTTTGCTAAGCCACGCTGTAGGCCTACTAGCATTTTTAGTGTTCTAGTTAGAATATATTGTTAGCAAGTGCTAAAAATGCAAGTGCATCTTATTAAATAAGGCCCTTTGTTTGTATCTTTTTTCATAGTGATCCATGTGTGGGATAAACATAAAGGAATCCTGTTCAGAAGGAATGGATCCTCAGGAGCTTAGCCGAGATTGGGTGGCAGAGCCTGTGGCGGGAGGCGGGGATGGTGCTGGGCAGACTTATACGGTCTGTGCCAGAGCCAGTGGTGGGAGGTGGGACTGGTGGTTGGGAGGCGGGGATAGTGCTGGGCGGACTTATACGGTCTGTGCCAGAACTGGTGTTGGGAGTAGGGGCTGGTGGTTGGGAGGCGGGGATAGTGCTGGGCAGACTTGTACGGTCTGTGCCAGAGCCGGTGGTGGGAGGCGGGGCTGGTGGTTGGGAGGCGGGGATAGTGCTGGGCAGACTTATACGGTCTGTGCCAGAGCCGGTGGTGGGAGGTGGGGCTGGTGGTTGAGAGGCGGGGATAGTGCTGGGCAGACTTATACGGTCTGTGTCAGATCCGGTGGTGGGAGGTGGGACTGGTGGTTGGGAGGCGGGGATAGTGCTGGGCAGACTTATACGGTCTGTGCCAGAACTGGTGGTGGGAGGCGGGGCTAGTGGTTGGGAGGTGGGGATAGTGCTGGGCGGACTTATACGGTCTGTGCCAGAACTGGTGGTGGGAGGCGGGGCTGGTGGTTGGGAGGCGGGGATAGTGCTGGGCAAACTTATACGGTCTGTGCCAGAACTGGTGGTGGGAGGCGGAGCTGGTGGTTGGGAGGTGGGGATAGTGCTGGGCAGACTTATACGGTCTGTGCCCTGAAAAGGACAGGTGCAAATCAAGGTCAGGTATACACAAAAAGTAGCACATATGAGTTTATCTTGTTGGGCAGACTGGATGGACTGTGCAGGTCTTTTTCTGCCGTCATCTACTATGTTACTATGTTGGTGCAGTGTTTAGATTTGTACCAGCTGGGTAAGCCATTCTCTGTGATTTTATTGTTTTTTTAATCACTATTTTTTAAATTGTAATGCTGGTGCAGTGTTTTAGAGGATTATAGTTTGGTTTCTTAATATACTTTCTTAATTATTAATTAACATCTGATGTTTTTTATAAGGATTGTTTGTCTATCTATCTATCTATCTATCTATCTATCTATCTATCTATCTATCTATCTTGTGACAAGGCTACTGTCAGGGTGGCTAGGAAGAAGCATTTAGACCCTGAAATACAAGTACCAGAAGCCATTGCAAGGAGGGAGGCAGAGAGTAATCTGGAAACAAGGGAATGGATTCCCAGCTCCAGCAGAGGGAGCCAGGGGGCTAGCCAGAAGGACCCTATAATTTTGTCCCCCACTAGGGTGAGGCGGAGGGAAGAAGCTCAGTTCCCCTGGATACGCATTCAATATACCATGCGGCCCAGCTGAAGTAGAGAGGGGCCCATGGAGAGGGAAGAAGATGATTGGATGGATTATGTGGAAGGAGGGGTAGATCAGAGGGGGGGAGGAATCCCAGGAGGGAGGAGAAGCCTCTATGGAGTGGGAGAGTTCCAAGGCAGGGATGGCCAGCTCCTGAGGGTTTGAAAGGGTATTGGAGGTGAGAGAAACCTGCTTTATTGAAAGCCTGATGTATTTGGAAGCCTGCTTCATTTGCCTGCTTTATTGGAAGCCTGTCTTATTTGGAAGCCTGCTTTATTTACTTGCTTTACTGGAAACCTATGTGGTTGGAACCTGTTTGGGGGATAACCTATGTACTGAAGGTTGTGACAGCTGTTATTGGCTTGACAATAAAATCGTTTGACCTAGCCACTGTCTGCAATTGTGGTGAGATCTGGAAAGCAGGCTGGTGGATGGCTCCACCTTGCTGGGAAGCAGTGGACCCTTTTCACAATCTATCTATATGTGACCAGCTGAACTTTTTACTGAACGGTTTCTAAGTTATTTATTGTAGTATTGTATGCCCCTGATGCAGCCTATATTTTAGGTGAAACAAGGCCACGTCGGGCATTTGACAGTGTATCCTGGGAGCATTTTCTTCAGCAAGGTCTGCTCTTTGTCTTTTGTTGACCACAGTCTTATACAGGGACACCATCATCTCCTTTTCCCTACTACCGTGTTTCCCCGAAAATAAGACACTGTCTTATATTAATTTTTGCCCCCCAAAATGCGCTAGGTCTTATTTTCAGGGCCTGTCTTATTTTTCAGGGAAACATCGAGGTTGGATCAGGGTTGGCCCGCCCGCCCTCCGTCGCTCCTGGAACTAACCTTAAACGCCTCCTTTCACCTTCGCAGCAAGCAGCAGCAGGGCAGGCCACTCCTTCCTTCCGTGCCCCGCCCTCACCTGACGTAACGTCTGCGAGGGCGGGGCACGGAAGGAAGGAGAGGTCTGCCCTGATGCTGCTTGCTGCGAAGGTGAAAGGAGGAGTTTAAGGTTAGTTCCGGGAGCGACAGAGGGTGGGTGGAGTTGGGGGGGGGCGACCCGGGGGCGGCCTTGTCCGGCTCTTGGCAGCCCTGCTTTCAAACAAAAATTTGCTAGGTCTTACTTTCGGGGGAGGCCTTATATCTACCAATTCAGGAAAACCTGTACTAGGTCTTATTTTCGGGGGATGTCTTACTTTCAGGGAAACAGGGTAGTTAATCCTCTCTCTATGTACCCAAGCATCCTTCTAGCTTTCGCCATCACCTTTTCTACCTGTTTGGTCAGGGAGATCATTCATTTTGAGGTTTTGCAAAAAGACAGGCTAAAATGTCTGTTAGTTATGTTTTTAAATGAATTGTTGTATTTTGAGTCTCTAGTTTTAATTCATGGTGCTAGTGTAAAATGTAACTATAAAATTTTGTGGACTACTGCACCATGCATAACTGTGTAAATGCACTAGCAGTATCGTTAATCTGGTTTATTATATAATGTGAACAACTAGGAGTAGGCCTTTGAGAATGGAAAACATTTAGGAGTGAATTCTATAAAGTAAACTGGTACTGAAAAACATCAAACTCCGGCTTGTCACTTACATAAAAATAGTGCTTAAATCGTGCGCTGGAGAAAAGCCGTCAGAAACCAGAGGCAAGTTGCCAAAGGTTTTAAACGCTGTTACGTTATATGAACTTGAACGTAAAAGATGCTTGATTTCTATCACAGGACAACAAAAACTCCAAAGAGAATTAACTATTTATGTATATACTAGCCGTTGAGCCCGTAAAAACGGGCTACTATAGGAAAGGGGGGGTTGAAAGCCCCTTCCCGTCGCCGCTGCAAGGCCCCCCCGGCCGCCGAGCTCGCCCCCCCCCGAGTCGCCGCCACCTCTCCATCCGACCCGGGCTCTCGCTCCGCTATTGACACAGCGAGGGAACGCAGCACACAGCTCTGCTGAGCTGCCATCGGCCTTCCTTCTTCTTCTCTGCCTGTGTCCCGCCCTCGTGTGATGTAATGTCGTCGAGGGCGGGACACAGGCAGAGAAGAAGAAGGAAGGACGGCAGCTCAGCAGAGCTGTGTGCTGCGTTCCTTCGCTGTTTCAATAGCGGAGTGAGGGCCCGGCCGGGTGGAGGGTGGGGGAGCGTTAGCGACGGCGGTTTCGTCCCTCGCAAATGCGCAGTAGAGACCCTCTCTGTTCCGCCCCCATCATAACATATTGACGCGGGGGCGGGGCAGAGAGGGTCTCTACTGCGCATTTGTGAGTGAGTACGACACTCGCCATTTATATGTTTGATTTTTTTTCTCCTAAAGATTTTAAATTTACTTCTGTTAGTTAAGTTGAAAAATAACCCTCTCAGCAGCAAACTTTGTAATCATGAACAAGTCTGTACTTAGCTTAGTTTTCTGAATGCAGCACTGTCTTTTAAGCGTTCAACAGAGGCCACCGTTTCACCCTGGCAAAAGGCTTCCTCAGGAACGAAGTGCTGAATGGCAATGCTGAGGGTAAGAAAAGAGTTTTGTGAACTTGCCTCTGGTTTCTGACGGCTTTTCTCCAGAGCAGGATTTAAGCAGTATTTTTGTGCTAGGGGGCATGAGATGAAGCTGCAAATCTGAGAAACTTTTTCTTCACTCAACGTGTAATTAAACTCTGGAATTCGTTGCCAGAGATTGTGGTAAAGGTGGTTAGCTTAGCGGAGTTTAAAAAAGGTTTGGACGTTTTCCTAAATGAAAAGTCCATAGACCGTTTTTAAATGGACTTAGGGAAAATCCACTATTTCTGGGATAAGCAGTATAAAATGTTTTGTACATTTTGGGGATCTTGCCGGGTATTTGTGACCTGGATTGGCCACTGTTGGAAACAGGATGCTGGGCTCGATGGACCTTTGGTCTTTCCCAGTATGGCAATACCTATGTACTTATGTAGAGTTTTTGTTTTTCAGTACCAGTTTACTTTGTGATAGCTCTAGCATATACTACAGTCAGTTTGGTTGTGAATTATATAAACTGTGCCTTAAAAACTCAGGGACCCTTTTACAGAGCGGCGGTAAGCCCAACTCAGGCTTATTGCTCGCTCTTTCAGGATTACTGCCAGCCCAACATGGCCACCGGTGGTAGTCCCATCCCAAGCGCACATCATTTCTGGGGGAAAAAGAAAACCCCTGGAAACGCTTGTGGGGTGATAACCTGACAGTAATCAGGTATTGCCATGCGTTGCCCAGAAGCCTTTATCACCACCTCAATGGGTTACAGTAAGGGAATCCTACCACCTGGCCATGCGGAAAGAGTTATCTCACTGCGTGGCCATTTTTTTTGGGGGGGGGGTGTAGCTTTTACTGGCTGCGGGAAAAAGGGCCCTGGCGCACAGGAAAAATGCCCCCCCCCCCCACCACTAGCACAGGGTCCTTTTACGTACAGCTTAGTAAAAGGACCCCTCATTGCAAAAAGAAAACCCACTTAAGTGCTATTCTAAAGTTTGGTGGGTTTATAGAACAGCGTTTAAGCACAGAGGTCATACCAAAAATGTAGACACTTTTTTTGTACCAATGAAAACGTGGTGCAAATGCCCCCCCCCCCCACCTAAATTTACTCACAGAACCCCCTTATTCTATAATTGTGCACACAACTCAAATCCACACCCCATTTTGCCCCAAAACTCCCACCATGACCCTCCCATTGCTGGTTCATGGGTGTAAATGTATGTGGGTAAATGTTAATTGATTTCAATTAGTGCCGATAATTGCTTGTTAAAAAGCCAATTGTTGGCACGAATTGGCTCATTATTCAATTAAATGGCATATGCAAATTTTTGGTGACTTTTATAAAATCAGGGGATTAAAGTGCAATTAAAAAGCAACATATGTTACTACTTTTATTAAATAAATTAGTCAAAGGGATAAATCTCTTCTGTTCAACATAAAAAGTAAAGATATAATTCTTAACTTATAAAAGGTGAAACATTCAGAAATTAACAGCAGCTCTTGATCATTAGTAAAATTAGTGAGAAAACTCATGTGCAGAACCTTAATGGTCTGCTTTATTAATATTGGTTAAAGCTCAATGGTTAAAGAAACAATTTGAGGACCAGACAAATCAGGCTTCAAACCTCACTTCTCCCAAAGACTAGATGCTCATTGCGACCTTAGGGGTCCTTTTACAAAGGCGTCCTGAAAAATGGCCTGCGGTAGTGTAGACGCGTGTTTTTGGTGTGCGCAGAATCATTTTTCAGCGCACCTGCCAACAATGCCTTTTTAAAATTGTCACTGAAAATGGATGTGCGGCAAAATAAAAATTGCCGCGTGGCCATTTTGGGTCTGAGACCTTGCTGCCAGCCATTGACCTAGCGGTAAAGTCTCACATGGTAACCGTGTGGTAATGACCTATGCACTTGGCGCGCACCCAATATGCGTGTCCAAAAATAATTTTTCCAAACGCGTATCGGACGCACGGCAAAAATGAAATTACCGCAAGAGCCACATGATAGCCGGGCGGTAACTCCATTTTGGCACGTGTTGGGAATGCATAGACACTTACGCATCTTAAGACATTGGTGAGGCCCCACCTGGAGTATTGTGTTCAGTTTTGGAGGCCGTATCTTGCGAAGGATGTTAAAAAATGGAAGCGGTGCAAAGAAAAGCTACGAGGATGGTATGGGATTTGCGTTACAAGACGTATGAGAAGAGACTTGTTGACCTGAACATGTATACCCTGGAGGAAAGGAGAAACAGGGGTGGTATGATACAGACGTTCAAATATTTGAAAGGTATTAATCCGCAAACAAACCTTTTCCGGAGATGGGAAGGAGGTAGAACGAGAGGACATGAAATGAGATTGAAGGGGGGCAGACTGAAGAAAAATGTCAGGAAGTTTTTCTTCACAGAGAGTGGTGGATGCTTGGAATGCCCTCCCGCGGGAGGTGGTGGAAATGAAAACAGTAACGGAATTCAAACATGCGTGGGATAAACATAAAGGAATCCTGTTCAGAAGGAATGGATCCTCAGAAGCTTAGCCGAGATTGGGTGGCAGAGCTGGTGGTGGGAGGCGGGGCTGGTGGTTGGGATGCGGGGATGGTGCTGGGCAGACTTATACGGTCTGTGCCAGAGCCAGTGGTGGGAGGCGGGGCTGGTGGTTGGGAGGCGAGGATAGTGCTGGGCAGACTTATACGGTCTGTGCCAGAGCCGGTGGTGGGAGGCGGGACTGGTGGTTGGGGGGCGGGGATAGTGATGGGCAGATTTATACGGTCTGTGCCCTGAAGAGGACAGGTACAAATCAAGGTAGGGAATACACAAAAAGTAGCACATTTGAGTTTATCTTGTTGGGCAGACTGGATGGACCGTGCAGGTCTTTTTCTGCCGTCATCTACTATGTTATTATATGTTTAGTAAAAAGGTCCCTTAGGCAAGTCACCTAACCCTCCATTGTCCCAGGGGCAAAACGCACGTCGTAAGCCCTCTAGCCTCGCCTTGAGCTTGTATTTGGGAAAAGGGATGAATTAAACCGAAACTTCAAATGTCACTGTGCTCTCTACCAGTATCAGCCGCTGTTGAAAAAGAACAAGTGGATCATAGGAGAGGTTAAAAGGGTTTGTGTGTGAGCCATAGGTAAGCTGCTGTTTTTACGGCAAAATGACAAGAAGTTCAGCAAATTGAAGGAAACAAACCAGATAGCGAGAAGAGAGCATTTAACCAGAAAGACAACAGTCCAATTGCTTCTGTTCCATTGAGTTTTCTGAGATTAATCAGCTCCCTGCTATGCTCAGTGGACCAATCATGCGTGAACTCAGCAAGGTACGGCTGACGGAGCTTGTCAACAAGAAGTAAGTGATACTTCTTCAAAAAAGCAGGAGGGCACACGGCAAGAAGAAGCTTCTGCTAACAGCAACACGGGCTGGTATGTCAGGGCTGCAGTGTGGGGAAAGCCATAGACAGTTTGAGAACTAAGTAAAGCAGCATTTTGCAAACTGTGCACTGCCCCGGAAGCTTTCTCTTCAAGTTCCTGTTCCCACCTATGCGGGAACAGGAACTTGAAGAGAAGGCTTCGGGGCAGAGCCGAAGGCAGCGTGTACAACGCTACCGCTGCCAGGAACGCTGGAAAAGACTGCTGCCTGCGCCGGAGGGAGGGAGGAAGAGAGGGGGTAGACGGACACGCGCTCGTGTCCGTCCGCTTCGCTTCCCTGCCCTCTCTGCGTCCCGCCCGAAAGGAAATGACATCAGAGGAAGGCGGGACGCAGACAAAGAGGGCAGGGAAGCGAAGCGGACGGAGACAAGCGCGTGCCTGCTTGTTTTTTTTTTTTTTTTTTTACTACTGGCGCCAGTCGTCACGTCATTGTCGTTTGGGGGGGCATTGCCCCCCCTCGCCCCCCCCCCAGTCTACGCCCATGCTGTCTCATCAGCTCGGAACCTTGGGGTCATCTTCGACTCCTCGCTCTCCTTCTCTGCTCACATTCAGCAGATTGCCAAAACCTGTCGCTTCTTTCTCTATGACATCAGCAAAATCCGTCCCTTCCTCTCTGAGCACTCTGCCAGAACCCTTATCCACACTCTTATCACCTCTCGCCTAGATTATTGCAACCTACTTCTCACCGGCCTCCCACTTAGCCATGTCTGCCCTCTTCAATCAGTCCAAAACTCTGCTGCGCGACTCATTTTCCGCCAGAGTCGCTATGCTCACATTAGCCCTCTCCTCAAGCCACTTCACTGGCTCCCTATCCGTTTCCGCATTCAATTCAAACTTCTCTTACTGACCTATAAGTGCATTCGCTCTACCGCTCCCCAGTACCTCTCCACTCTTGTCTCTCCCTATGTCCCCCCTCGGCTACTCCGTTGCGTAGATAAATCTCTCTTGTCTGTCCCCTTCTCCTCTACTGCTAATTCCAGACTCCGTTCCTTTTATCTCGCTGCACCTCACGCCTGGAATAGACTTCCCGAGCCTGTACGTCTTTGGCCGATTTCAAATCCAGGCTAAAAGCCCACCTCTTTGACACTGCTTTTGACTCCTAACCACTACTCACTTGCCCTGTACCCCTTTATCCCCACCTCTTTAATTCCCTTACCTCTTAGTTGTTCTGTCTCTTTGTCTGTCCTATTTAGATTGTGAGCTCTTTGAGCAGGGACTGTCTTTTCATGTATAGCGTACAGCACTGTGTATGCCTTGTAGCGATTATAGAAGTGATAAGTAGTAGTAGTAATGTAGAAGCCTGCCCTTGCAGATCAGCAACGTGGCTGTGCAGGCTTCTGTTTCTGTGAGTCTGACGTCCTGTACGTACGTGCAGGACGTCAGACTCACAGAAACAGAAGCCTGCGCGGCCGCGTTGCTGATCTGCAAGGGCAGGCTTCTAGATGGAATGTTGCTAGTGGAGGAGTAGCCTAGTGGTTAGTGCAGTGGAACGTGGAATGTTGTTACTATTTGAGATTCTGGAATGTTGCTATTACTTGAGATTCTACATGGAATGTTGCTACTATTGGAGATTCTGTTGCTACTATTTGAGATTCTACATGGAATGTTGCTATTCCACTAGCAACATTCCATATTTAAATTGTGAGCTCTTTGAGCAGGGACTGTCTTTTCATTTATAGTGTACAGCGCTGTGTATGCCTTGTAGCACTATAGAAGTGATAAGTAGTAGTAGTAATGTAGAAGCGTGCAGGACGTCAGACTCACAGAAACAGAAGCCTGCGCGGCCGCGTTGCTGATCTGCAAGGGCAGGCTTCTAGATGGAATGTTGCTAGTGGAGGAGTAGCCTAGTGGTTAGTGCAGTGGAACATGGGATGTTGTTACTGTTTGAGATCCTGGAATGTTGCTATTATTTGAGATTCTACATGGAATGTTGCTACTATTGGAGATTCTGTTGCTACTATTGGAGATTCTATATGGAATGTTGCTATTCCACTAGCAACATTCCATATTTAGATTGTGAGCTCCTTGAGCAGGGACCGTCTTTTCATGTATAGTGTACAGCGCTGTGTATGCCTTGTAGCGCTATAGAAGTGATTAGTAGTAGTAGTAGTAGTAGCCTTCAAGCATGTGCTATCAGTTCTGCCGGTCTTCTGCCCCCGGAACTGGAAGATGACGTCAGCGGGGTCAGAGGACCAGCAGAGCAAAAAGCGCATGTCAGAAGGCTGCTGCGGCCCCGCACTCATTTTATTTTTTTTGTCATGGTCACTGGGGACAGAGAGCAGATGGCCTTCGGGACTCGCAGAGGTGACTTCCAAGGAGGTTGGATGAAAACAGGAGATTATTATTAGCATTTGTATAGCGCTACCAGACGCACGCAGCGCTGAACACTTGACACAGAGAGACAGTCCCTACTCAATAGAGCTTACAATCTAAAATAATACAGACAGACAAGACAATTAAGGGCGAGGGAAGTACTGGGTGAAAAGGAACAAGGGGGGGAGGCCAATGAGTAGTGGCTAGGAGCCAAAAGCAGCAGTGAAAAGGTGGGTTTTCAGCATAGATTTGAAAACAGGTAGAGATGGAGCTAGACGTACAGGCTCAGGAAGTTTATTCCAGGCATAAGGTGCCGCGAGAGAAAAGGAACGAAGCCTGGAGTTAGCAGTGGAGGAGAAGGGGGACGACAAGAGCGATTTGTCCAGTGAGCGGAGTTCACGGGGAGGAATGTAGGGAGAGATGAGAGTGGAGAGGTAATGGGGGGCTGTAGAGTGGATGCATTTAAAGGTCAGTAAGAGAAATTTGAACTGTATACGGAAGCGGACAGGGAGCCAGTGAAGTGACTTGAGGAGATGGGATGAAGTCAAAACGTTGAAGCCAATAGGTCAGTCTGTGTTTCCTTCCCATTCAAAACAAAGCAAGCAAACCTACGAGCTGCTGAATCCAAGTTGCCATTCTTTATTGTCGGTAGCATTTTTTAAATTAGTCTCGCTTATATTTTTTAAACATGCTGACTTGTGCAGCATACAGATGTGCAAGGAGGAAGTGTAATAGCAGAATAACTTTTCATAGGTAGAGTAGTCATTCGTTATTTGGATTACAAATAAAGCACCTACTTTACAGCAATGGCGTATTTGCATGACAGCTTTTATGAAATTCGATCGGCGAATGGCAGATCTCCAGCATGACTTGAGTTTCGCAGGAAAAGATTTCTACCGAATCTGGACACCCTTTTGGCAGACAATACCCAAGGGGGGCAGGGATCGTATTCTCTATCTCTAAAAAGTGACTACAAGAGACACTAAAAAAGGACTAGCTTTGGACCAATCTCCCGGGGAGGGGGGCGGGGTTGAGAGTCGGTTTTTGGAAAGGGGGGGAGGGGGAATAAAGGGGAGGGATAGGATGTTGGGAATTGGTTGGACATGGTTTAGTTATGGAAGCATACAATGTTATGATAGCTAGGCTGAGAACCTACTGAAGGTAATTTAGTTGTCTAAAGCATACAAGTAGACGAAATTGGCATTAGACAAAGTGATTGACGAGTTGAATTGTTGCATAAGACACCAAATGAATATAGTAATGTGTGTAATACTACTACTACTACTATTACTACTATTTGTCATTTCTAAAGCGCTACTAGGGTTACGCAGCGCTGTACAATCAAACATATAAACGGCGAGTGACCGTACTCACTCGCAAATGCGCAGTAGAGACTTCCCTCTCTGTCCCGCCCTCGCGTCAATACGTGATGACGGGGGGGGCGGGACAGAGAGGGAAACTGCGCCGCCGAGGTTGCTACCGCTCCCCCCCCCCCACTCGGAGTCACCGCCGCCACCCCTCCACCCGGCCCGGGCCCTCTCTTCCCTTCTGAACTTACACATCCATTCGTGGAACGCAGCAACGCACATCAGCTGAGCTGCAGTGAGCCCTTCCTTCTTTGCCTGTGGCCCCGCCCTCCTGTGACGTAACGTCAGCGAGGGCGGGACACACACAGGCAGAGAAGGAAGGGGCAGCTCAGCTGATGTGCGTTGCTGCGTTCGGCGAATGGATCTGTAAGTTCAGAAGTGAAGAGAGGGCCCGGGCCAGGTGGAGGGGTGGCGGTGGCGGCGATGACTTCGAGGGGGGGAGGGGAGCGGTGGTGACCGCGGGGGGAGGAAAACCTCAATACCAGCCCGTTTTTACGGGCTCAATGGCTAGTTTAACATATTAGGACAGTCCCTGCTCAAAAAGCTTACAATCTAATGGACAAATGTACAAACAGTCAAGTAGGGGTCGTCAGATTGGGGCAGTCAGGATTTCCTGAAAGGTATAAAGGTTAGGTGCCGAAAGCAACATTGAAGAGGTGGGCTTTGAGTAAGGATTTGAAGATGGGTAGGCAGGGGGCTTGGCGTAAGGGCTCAGGAAGTTGATTCCAAGCATAGGGTGAGGCGAGGCAGAATGGGCGGAGCCTGGTGTTGGCGGTGGTGGAGAAGGGTACTGAGAGGAGGGATTTGTCCTGTGAGCGGAGGTTTCGGGCGGGAACGCAAGGGGAGATGAGGGTAGAGAGGTAGTGAGGGGCAGCAGACTGAGTGCATTTGTAGGTGAGAAGGAGAAGCTTGAACTGTATGTGGTATCTGATCGGAAGCCAGTGAAGTGACCTGATAATACTCTATACACCTTGTAAGATGCAAGACAACAACCAATAAACAAATTTGAAAATAAATAAATAAATTGTAATCAGTGTGTCATTTGGAGGGGCTGGTTATAGGGACACCCTATCACTGTTATATTTGTGCAGAGAAAAAGATGGAGACCTATGTGGCTGTGGGGGGGGGGGGGGGGGGGCGGAGACATGTGTGGCTGGGAAGTGGCAAAGATCAGTGTGGCTGGGGGACTGCCGCAGAAAATTCCTTGGACACGAAGGGTGCCGTGAACTGAAAATGTTGGGGAACCTCTGACCTAACAGATTAAACAAAACTTTTAATGGAAATGAAAATTCTCTTCAGATCTATAGATTTTGCCACTGCTGTTTTCACTAGAATTTTAGTTTTCAGGAAATCAGCAATTGGTTCTTTAATACATTTTACCGAATCAACATTCATGTTTGGTTAGGCAGAATTCTAGTAACTATGGCAGTTCTGGAGAAACGTGGTATTTGTAGGCTGTACAACCTTTGACTACTCTGAAATTAGAACTATGTAAAGTTGCTGCTATATATGAACTTTACAGAACACCTCAGACCTTAGTTATCTCAAACGCATATGCACCAGCAACCTGACAACAGATTGAGGCAAAGTTACAGAACACAGACTGATTGGTGAAAGGTGGTTAGCTTAGCGGGGTTTAAAAAAAAAGGTTTGGCCGGCTTCCTAAAGGAAAAGTCCATAGACCATTATTAAAATGGACTAGGGGAAAATCCACTGCTTATTTCTGGGATAAACAGCATAACATGTTTTGTACTTTTTTGGGATCTTGCCAGGTATTTGCGACCTGGATTGGCCACTGTTGGAAACAGGATATTGGGCTTGATGGACATTTGGTCTGTCCCAGTATGGCAATACTTATGTACTTAATACCAAGGGTGGGCAGTCAGCACAGGCGCTGTCTTGGGAAGGGAGATATGTAAAGTCGCCCCTCATTTTTTTATTTCTTTGGTGATGCTGGCTCTGTTGTGGAGAATGAGCCAGCAGATCAGTGTAACATCAGAAATATTTTATTAGAGATACCGTATATGAGACAATTGCCCGACACAGGCCGTGTTTCGCCCAAAGAAGCGCTGCATCAGGGGCTAGTCTGTATCTTTACAAAAAAGAACAATGTTGTGTTACTGAATCACCAGTGAGTAACCCACTATCAAAGCTTTGATAGCGAGTTACTCACAACATTGTTCTTTTTCGTAAAGATACAGACTAGCCCCTGACGCAGCACTTCTTTGGGCGAAACACGGCCGCTTTGAATATAGTTGCAAAAACCTCAGAAAGGCAGTATATCCAGTCCCATTTCCCTTTCCCTACTTGTAGATTCTACATGGAATGTTGCTACTATTGGAGATTCTAGATGGAATGTTGCTACTATTGAGATTCTGTTGCTACTATTTGAGATTCTACATGGAATGTTGCTATTCCACTAGCAACATTCCATGTAGAAGCCTGCCCTTGCAGATCAGCAACGCGGCCACGCAGGCTTCTGTTTCTGTGAGTACGTGCAGGACGCCAGACTCACAGAAACAGAAGCCTGTGCGGCCACAAGGGCAGGCTTCTAGATGGAATGTTGCCAGTGGAAGAGTAGCCTAGTGGTTAGTGCAGTGGACTTTGATCCTGGGGAACTGAGTTCAATTCCCACTGCAGCTCCTTGTGACCCTGGGCAAGTCACTTAACCCTCCTTTGCCCCTGGTACAAAATAAGTACCTGAATATATGTAAACTGCTTTGAATGTAGTTGCAAAAACCTCAGAAAGGTGGTATGTCAAGTCCCAGTTCCCTTTCCCTATTAAAATATTTTCAGGAGTGAGCAACATTGTGGGACACTTTCACCACCTACGCACGCCCAACGCACACCAATTTGTAACTTCCACCCACCCGGCTACCACGTCACCAGGGCAGTAATTTCATTTTCATACACGCGTCCAGTAGGTGCGCCGGACGGCATGCGACGCTAACCGGGGCGGTAATCGGCATTGTGCAGATGCTGACGATTACTGCCTGATTAACGCGTGAGACCTTACTTGCTAAGTCAATGGGTGGCAGTAAGGTCTTAGGCCCAAAATGGACGCACGCCAATTTTCATTTTGCCGCATGTCCATTTTCAGCCAAAAAAAGGCCTTTTTTTTGCAGGTGCGGCTGAAAAATGAACCTGTGCGCGTCCAATACGCATGTCTACACCAGCGCAGGCCACTTTTCAGCGCACCTTAGTAAAAGAACCCTCCGAGTTTTTAGCTAACCTTAAACAGTCATACTATTAATAACCTACGGACGTCTCTGATTGTGGTGAGAGAAATGGATACCAGCAGCAAATGGACAGAGACGTGCTTGATGCCGTCAAACTGATATTTAGCAAAAGAGGCATAGGTTACCATGCAGGGACAGTTATTCATAATTGGGAGAAAGCTGGAATTGGTGACCATCTGGTCTTCTCCCAATCTAGCCATGGAAAATGTAAGCAAGCCAGCTGTCAAATTTCATCTCAGATGGTTTCGTTTCAGCTATACTTGGGTTTCATTCCAAATTCCCATTTTTACATTCAGTTTGGATTTTTCAAGCTCAGTTTAGCTTGCCTTTTTTTAGAGCAAGCAGATCTGTGCTGTTTTCAAGTTGACTTGTTTTTCTCAGCATGAGTAGAGAGGTGTGGTAGCTCTGACGAAGAAGGGCAACCTTTGAAAGCTAATCAAGAAATGTATTAAGTTATGTCCAATAAATAAGGTATCATCTTATTTTCTTTTCCATGTTTTATTTTGTTTGATTGCTATTGATTATCTCAGCATGAGGGAACTCATAGTTGTTACAGGGGCGTAGCCAGACACCCACATTTGGGTGGGCCTGGGCCCAAGATGGGTGGGCAGAACTCCGCCCTGTCCCACAAGTGATTTGGTCTCTCACTCTCTTCTCTTACCTGCATGCCATATGGTCTCTCAAACATCCCCCCTACCACGCATACCTTTTAAATAGCAGATTTTCACCGGCAGCGAGCAGTAACTAATACACACAGCTCATGTTGGCCCCACACCCTTCCCTGTGATGCAACTTCCTGTTTCCGCATAAGTGGGAGTACATCAGAGGGAAGGCTGGTATGCAGGAGGGACAGTTGTTGGGAGTTTTCGGCTGGTGGGGCTTGGGGATCCCTGCCAGACACATCATAGGTGTGCTGCTACTGGGTGGGCCTGAGCCCAAAGTAGGTGGGCCTAGGCCCATCCAGGCCCACCCTTGGCTACGCCAGTGGTTGTCCAGTTGAACAGGTAAGAGGTAACTGGGAAGACTCCTCTCAGACCAAGCAGCTCTTTCTTCAAAGTCTGTATATCGTATAACCAATGAATATTCATCAAATAATCATAAATTTTGCCAGCTCCATAACTTGGTCACAGGTACTTTCATAGTAATCTGTCCAGGTCTTTTTTTTTAATTCCGCTTATGAGGTTCTAGGTTAATTCAGCCTTTCAGGTGAGTATCTCCAAAGGCAGGCTTAAATTTAGTTTATCTAACTGAGTGGTTTGGACAGAATCAGTGCCAGGTCAGTTACATGCTTAAAATACCGTATTATTAATTCATCACAGTAAAGGAAAGAAAGATAAATTAATTAATAACTATCCATTTTGTTGGCAATACGGTATGTGAAGTCTGACTCATTAGAGATGGTTTTTTTGCAGTCAGTCTACCTGTGCTTGCCAGAAAATCGTGCTGCCAAGCTTGTGATTTTGGCACTAGACTTCATTATTAGTCTCAGAAACTGGACCACGACTGTTTGAAAGGAAAAAAGAAAACAACATGTTGTGTACCATCCCACCAACGAGCAATACAACTTTCGATTACTACATTTCCTTAGGTTTCGAACAATCATTTAGGGGCCTTTTACAAAGGCGAGGCAAGTCACTACTGCTGAGCTACCGCAGGAGCCCAGCTGTAGTTAGTACATAAATATTGCCACACCGGGACAGACCAAAGGTCCATCAAGCCCAGCATCCTGTTTCCAACGGTGGCCAATCCAGGTCACAAATACCTGGCAAGATCCCCAAAAAAGTACAAAACATTTTATGCTGCTTATCCCAGAAATAAGCAGTGGATTTTCCCCCAAGTCAATTTAATAATGGTCTACGGACTTTTCCTTTAGGAAGCCAGACAGACTTTTTTTTAAACCCCGCTAAGCTAACCGCCTGTACCACATTCTCTGGTAATGAATCCCAGAGTTTAATTACACGTTGAGTGAAAAAAACGTTTTCTCCGATTCGTATTAAATTTACTACTTTGTAGCTTCATCACATACCTCCTAGTCCTAGTATTTTTGGAAAGAGTAAACAAGTGATTCACGTCTACCCGTTCCACTCCACTCATTATTTTATAGACCTCTATTATATCTCCCTTAGCTGTCTCTTTTCCAAGCTGAAAAGCCCTAGATGCTTAAATCAAAATTATATTTTTAGCGCTGGGTTAGCATGGGAGCCCTTAACGCCTCCTAAATAGGAGGCGTTAAGGGCTCCCCCAGGAAATGTTTAACTTACCGCATGAAAAATCAATCAATAAAAACATGTAAAAATGTATATGTCAAACAATAAAATCTGGTGAAAACACAGATAAATTACTGAAAGGGTCCACAGAAATCCAGGGGTGAAACAGAAAATGAACTTAGAAGCTCAAACTGATGAATTACATAGGTGCAATTACATAAGGGCCCCTTTTACCAAGCTACGGCAAAAGGGGGCTGGAGCTGGTGTTGGCGCGTGTTTTACACCCACGCCAAGGCCCCCTTTTACCGCAGCTGGTAGCTTGTTACCTTTAGATTGTAAGCTCTCTTGAGCAGGGACTGTCCTTCCCCATGTTTTAACTTGTACAGCGCTGCGTAACCCTTGTAGCGCTATAGAAATGCTAAGTAGTAGTAGTAGTAGTAAATGGCCGAGTGGCAAGTAAAGCACTTGCCGCGTAGCCATTTCGGAGGGAGCCCTTACCGCCAACCATTAAGGTTAACCAGGCGGTATCCAGGCAGCACCTGATTACTGCCGGCTACACTCCAGCGCTACAAAAATAAATACATTTTTGTACCGCTGGAAATGAAGGTGTGCTAGGGTGGGAAGTACGGCTGGGCTGCTACAGTAGCCCGGTGGTACTTCCTGTATAGCGAGCAGTAAGCCTGCGTTGGGCTTTCCGTCGCTTAATAAAAGAAGCCCTAAGCCTGTAAGCATACAGATTTGGCTGTGCACTTCAAATCTATTGATAATTGTATACAGCATCATTTTAGCCAGGGGCATAGCCAGACAATAGATTTTGGGTGGGCCTAGGCAAGAAGAGAGTGGGCACCAAGTGTTCTCCCCCCCCCCCCCCCCCAAACCACCACCAAAATAATATCTCAACTGATGGGAAAACGTTTCTTTCCACCCTGGCAGTCTGCAGCAGGCTTGCGCTGAAAACTGAGCATGCTCAGGTGCCGGTATCATGGAGTGTAGCGCTTTTGTTACCATCAGGGGGAAGTCTTCAGCTGGCCAAGATTGGGATCCCCACCAGCTACCGCTACACGTGTGCTACTGTTGGGTGGACCTGAGCCCTAAATGGGTGGGCCCCGGCCCTCCCAGGCCCACCTGTGGCTACGGCACTGATTTTAGCGCAAAATTAAAACAAAGGACTTTCATGAAAAACAGATTGCACATGTCAACTGGACTATCCATAAAAAGTCTAAGGAATGACATAAATGGCCAGATTCAATATATGACACCTAGAAAAATCTGAACGGAAAACGTTTCTGCCTAAGCATATTCTATAAGCATCACCTAGATTTAGAATATGCGTAGATCCAAGGTCCAAGCAAAGGCTGTATGGGGCCCTTTTACTAAGGTGCATAGGCGCCTACGTATGTCAAATTGGTAGCACCGCCCGGCTACCGCGTGCCTCGGGCAGTAATTCCATTTTTGGCGCATGCCCAAAACACGCCGTAGAAAATATTTTCTATTTTCTACCGCATGTTGCGTACCCAGTGGTACTCGGCAGTTTACGTGCGTTGAACGCTCACCACCTGGTTATTGCGTGAGACCTTACCGCTAATTCAATGGATGGCAGTAAGGTCACAGTCCAAAAATGGACGCACACTGATTTTAATTTTGCCACACATCCATTTCTGGGCACAAAAAGATGCCTTTTTCCCAGGCGCACTGAGGAAATGGACCAGTGCATGTCCAAAACACGCACCTACACCGGTGCAGGCCACTTTTTGATGTGCCTTAGGCTCCTATATGCCCGAATAAAACAAATGGCCAGGAAATATTCTCTAACTCACTTGTTTATAAAGAAGTACCAAACAAATGTTTTTCAGTTGTCTGGCACTATCCTGGCCTGCTCACCTGCCACCACCCACATAACTCTGATTGCCACTACCTTCATTCACTGGCAGGGAATGGAAACTATGTAGGGGAAAACCATCCACCAAGTAAAGACCACAAGGAAATAGCAACAACCCAGTATCTTATGCCATTCACTGCAGTCTTCAGACTCTGTCCTAGCTTTGTTCGTCTGTCAGCCCTCCAACAGGAAGAGTGAGTTTTGCCTCAACTTCCTTTTTTCATAGGGCAGTAGATTCCTCCCCTAAGCCCCACCCTTGAACAGGAATGGAGATGAACGATTGTCCATTGCTTTGATTGGAGGAGGTAGGGGGTCTGTCTTTAGAGTGTAGGTGGTTTTCTTTCTTTGCCTCTGTTCCGGAGAATTGATCCTGCGGTTCACCAGGCATTTCTATTATGCGACTCCCTGTGGAGAGTGAAGCTGATTTTTGGTTTCTAGTATCCGCCTTCACCCTTTCCCACAACTCCTGGGTTTTCTTAAGAGATGAGTCATAGACTCAGTCATACCCGTCCATGCTCCACTCACATGTGCCCCCCCCCCCCCCTTGCAATTAGGTGCTATGACACTTAGGGGTCGTTTTACTAAGGTGGGCTGGAAAATGACCTGCGGTAGTGTAGACGTATGTGTTGGGCATGCGCAGAATCATTTTTCAGCACACATTCAAAATAAATGCCTTTTTGTTTTATTTTTGCCGAAAATAGAGGTGGCAAAACGAAAATACCGCGCAACCATTTGGGGTCTGAGACCTTACCTCTAGCGGTAAAGTCTCACGTGGTAACCGGGCGAATTATGACCTATGCGCATCAAATGCCACTTGGTGAGCGCCCATTACGCACATCTTAAATAAAAATTATTTTTCGGATCTGCGTATCAGACGCACACCAAAAATGAAATTACCGCAAGAGCCATGCGGTAGCCAGATGGTAACTCCATTCTGCCGCACGTTGGGCGCACATAGACATGTGGCTTAGTAAAAGGACTCCTTAGATTCTACCTTTAGAATAGTATCTAGTTTACCAATCTATAGAATTGTCTCCTAATTTCTTAAATCCATGTTCTTTTGAGGAAATATTCAGGCCCATGAATTGTAACAAAAAAAAAATGAGATATTTTTTTCACAAATAGAGTCTGTGCATGTATAAATGTATAAAGTGCCTCAGAACTTGCGAAAACATCGCCACACCTCAAAAAAGACATAGTGGAATTGGAAAAGGTGCAGAGAAGGGCGACAAAGATGATACAGGGGATGGGACGGCTTTTCTATCAGGATAGGCTGAAGAGGCTGGGGCTCTTCAGCTTGGAGAAAAGGTGGCTGAGGGGAGATATGATAGAGGTCTAGAAGATAATGATGGAATGGAACGGGTCGATGTGGAGCGTCTACTTAGGCTTTCCAAAAATACTAGGACAAGGGGGCATGCGATGAAGCTGCAGTGTGGTAAATGTAAAATGAATCGGAGGAAACTTTTCTTCACTCAACGCGTAGTTAAACTCTGGAATTCGCTGCCGGAAAAAGTGGTTAAGGCGGTTAACTTAGCGGACTTCAAAAAAAGGTTGGACGGCTTCCTGGATGAAAAAGCCATAGAATGTTATTGAATGGAGGGAATACAGTATTTCTAGGATGGGCGGGACAAATTGCTTGTTCTTTTGGCCGCTGTCGGTGACAGGGTGCTGGGCTCGATGGACCCTTGGTCTGTCCCAGCATGGTGATGCTTACGTACTTATTTTGGGGTTTTGCATTTTTTTTTCACATTTAGAACCCATTTGCAAACTATCCTTCACAAATAATAAATATTCCAATGTAAGTTCTGAGTTAATGACCAAAGCAGTGGATTAATTCAAAATTCACCCCAAAATATCACATAGGTATGTCTTTGAGTATTCAGTACAAAATGTTCGTACTTAAGCTTTCTATAAAGACCTGTTTTCATCCATGGTAATATTTCCCAGAAGCAGGTTAGTAACCTATGGTAAGTCTTATGGGCTTCAAAGTATCGACAACAAGCGAGACTGAGGTAATATCAGCTTTTTCAGATTTCCTTCCAAATTCAGGCTAAGGAAATGTTCTGTTCTCTCTCTCTCTTATGAGGAAAGAGTTATACAGATTTATAGCTAAATTTACTGGAATAAAATAATATTATTTTTTAAAGAAAAATCCCACTTTACTTAAAGCTGACTTAAGAATTTTAGCATGACTGTGAACAGATACTTAAAACGGCACTGCAATTATCAAGTTGGAGTCTGCAAGTTGAGTTAATCAATAAGTTGTTTTAGGTCCATCAGTTTTAATTCAATTACTACAGAACTACAGCTATCCTGGAATGAACTGAATTGTAAATAAATTGTTTTTACAAAACTATTAGTGAGTGAGTGAGTTTTTCAGCTGATCTGATGCTATGTTGAGCTGCTGTTTCAGTCTTATAAGGTTTTCAAGATCACTTCATCTCAGTGGCGTCGCGAGGGCAGCTGACACCCGGGGCGGGTCGCCGCTGCGCACCCCCCCCTGGGTGCAGCGCGACGCACCCTCCCCCCTCCGTAGCGCAACCCCCCCGCCCCCCCCCCCCCCCGCGAGAACATACCTGGAAGGCGGTGAGGGGCGGGCGGGAGGGCCAATCCGCCGAGTGCACGCCACTGGGGGGTGTCGGCGCCTCGCTGGTTCCTTGCAGTCTCTGCCCCGGAACAGGAAGTAACCTGTTCCGGGGCAGAGAGAGCAAGGAACCAGCGAGGTGCCGACACCCCCCAGCGGCATGCACCCGGGGCGGACCGCCCCACCGCCCCCCCTTCCTACGCCACTGCTTCATCTGCAGGTCCACTCCTAATTTTTTTTTCTAATTGCATCTATTGACGTATGCTAATTTCTCTATTTACCACATACTGGGGCCTTTTTCCTAAGCCGCGTAAGCGCCTACGTGCACCCAATGTGCGCCAATTCCGAGTTACTGCCCGGCTACCTCGTGACCCCTGCGGTAATTTCATTTTTGGCACGTGTCCCAAAAATATTTTTTTATTTTCTGGCACATGTCAGCTACGCGCGTCAAGTGGCATTTGATGCACGTAGGTCATTAGCGTCCGGTTAACCCCGTGAGACTTTACCACTAGGTCAATGGCTGGCGGTAAGGTCTCAGACTCAAAATGGACGTGCGGCAATTTTCATTTTGCCGCACATCTATTTTTGGCAAAAATTTTTTAAAAGGCATTTTTTACAGGTACACTAAAAAAATGATTCTGTGCACATCCAAAACATGCATCTACACTACCACAGGCCATTTTTCAGTGCACTATGTGGGGCCCTTTTACTAATCCACGTAGGTGCCTACGCACATCCTATGCGATTCAATGTTGAACTGCCGCCCGGCTATCACGTGGCCCAGGAGGTCATTTCATTTTTTGCGCGTGTTCACTAAGCACGCCAGAAATGTTCTGGCTCGCGACGGTATCTGGGCGGTAATCGGCATTGTATGTGCGTTAACCATTACTGCCTGGTTAATGCGGGAGACCTTACCGCTAGGTCAATGGGTGGCGGAAAGGTCTCAGGCCCAAAATGGATGCATACCAATTTTGATTTTGCCACATGTCCATTTTCGGCCAAAAAAGGCCTTTTTTTGCAGGTGCGATGAAAAATGGACCTGTGCGCGTCGAATACACACATCTACACCACCACACAACATTTTTTGGCGCACCTTAATAAAAGGACCCCCGTATCTCTTGTGCACTATAGGCTTTTCCAAAAGAGTGTCTTTTTTTAGTTTTGTGTGATTTTAGGAGAGGGCATTTATGATTGTTTTATATTTAAATAAACTTGTTACTTTCTTTAGAATGTGTACATTTGTATTTTATATTGTTTTTGCTGATAGGGTATTAATTATTTTTATTTGACCTGATGTTCAAAAGGGTTCACACATTCAGGGGCAGTTCTATAAGTGCCCACTTGTGCCTTTTAGGTGCCCCCATGCCATCGATAACATGACCAACTATGTGTAATAAATTACCTAATTATTTTACATAAGTACATAGGTAATGCCACACTAGGAAAAGAGCAAGGGTCCATCAAGCTCAGCATTCTGTCCACGACAGCAGCCAATCCAGGCCAAGGGCACCTGGCAAGCTTCCCAAACGTACAAACATTCTATACATGTTATTTCTGGAATTGGGAATTTTTCCCAAGTCCATTTAGTAGTGGTTTATGGACTTGTCCTTTAGGAAACCGTCTAACCCCTTTTTAAACTCTGCTAAGCTAACCGCCTTCACTACGTTCGCCAGAAACAAATTCCAGAGTTTAATTATGCGTTGGGTGAAGAAAACTTTTCTCCGATTTGTTTTAAATTTACTACACTGTAGTTTAATCGCATGCCCCCTAGTCCTAGTATTTTTGGAAAGCGTGAACAGACGCTTCACATCCACCTGTTCCACTCCACTCATTATTTTATATACCTCTATCATGTTTCCCCTCAGCCGTCTCTTCTCCAAGCTGAAAAGCCCTAGCCTCCTTAGTCTTTCTTCATAGGGAAGATGTATGCCTTGTACAAACATTTAAACACCAACTGAAAGCACACTTGTTCTACCTGGCATATTATGGGGTCCTTTTACTAAGATACGTTGAAAAATGGCCTGCGCTATTGTAGACGCGTGTTATGTATGCATGTAGATTCATTATTCAGTGCACCTGTAAAAAAGGCCTTTTTTAATTTTTTTGGCCGAAAATGGACATGCGGCAAAATCAAAATCGGTGCGCCTCCATTTTGGGTCTGAGGCCTTACTGCCACCCATTGGCTTAGCGGTAAGGTCTCGCGCATTAACTGAGTGGTAATCATCAGCGCGTGTACACTGCCGTTTACTGTCCGGATAGTGCCGAGCGTTAGAAAATAAAAAATATTTTCCGGCGCACGTATCGGACGCACGTAAAAAAATTGAATTACCACCCAGGCCACACAGTAGCCAGGCAGTAGTTCTAAATTGATGCACATTGGACACGCGTAGGCGCCTATCACATGGCTTAGTAAAAGGGCCCCTATGTGCCTGCAAATGTTACTTTGAGGGCCATTTTCCTAACAAGTTGGGATTTGGATGTCTGTGTAAAATGTCCAAGTCCAGAGCTGGGGAAAAGCGTATTTTTTGTAAAAAGACGGACGTCCATCTTTCGTTTCGAAAATACCAAGGACGTCCTTAGATTTGGACGTCCCTGGATTTGGACATCCTTGAGTTTCGGCGATTTTCGAAACCAAAGACTTCCAAGTCAAAAACATCCAAATGCAAGCCATTTGGACGTGGGAGGAGCCAGCATTTCTAGTGCGCTGGTCCCTCTGACTTGCCAGGACAGCAACCGGGCACCCTAGGGGGCACTGCAGTGGACTTCATAAAATGCTCCCAGGTACACAGCTCCCTTACCTTGTGTGTTGAGCCCCCCAAAACCCACTACCCCCAACTGTTCACCACTACCATAGCCCTTATGGGTGAAAGGGGCACCTATATATGGGTACAGAGGGTTTGTGGTGGGTTTTGGAGGACTCACATTTACCACTACAAGTGTAACAGGTAGGGGGGGGATGGGCCTGGGTCCGCCTGTCTGAAGTGCACTGCACCCATTAAAACTGCTCCAGGGACCTGCATACTGCTGTGATAGACCTGAGTATAACATTTGAGGCTGGCATAGAGGCTGTCAAAAATATTTTTAAATAGTTTTTTGAGGGTGGGAGGGGGTTAGTGACCACTGGGGGAGTAAGGGGAGGTCATCCCCGATTCCCTCCGGTGGTCATCTGGTCAGTTCGGGCACCTTTTCGTGGCTTGGTCGTAACAAAAAAAGGACCAAGTAAAGTTGTCCAAGTGCTCATCAGGGACACCCTTCTTTTTTTCATTATGGGTCAAGGATGCCCATGTGTTAGGCACGCCCAAGTCCCGCCTTCGCTACACGCCCCCAGGAACTTTGGTCGTCCCCGTGACGGAAAGCAGTTTGGGGATGCCCAAAATCGGCTTTTGATTATGTCGATTTGGGCGACCCTGGGAGAAGGACGCCCATCTTCCAATCTGTGTCGAAAGATGGGCGTCCTTCTCTTTCGAAAATAAGCCTGACAATCACACTGGATTCACACAGCCCTATGAGGTTTTGTTTAAATTAAATCTTTACTTTACTTTTCTGAGGTTAGATAATTTAATTATCAGACTAGTTCAGACGTCAAATATTAATCTATTGGTTATCAATAAATAGTTTAAAAACAGGTTTATATCTTAAAAGAGATCTTTCAGGAATGATATGATATCAATTCCTAATTTAACTACTTCCACCCACTGAAGGGTTATAGGTATTCAATGCTTTCCAGCACTTTTCAGAATAAAATATACTTTTCAAATAGTACTCTTAACTATTCTTAACACTTACTACTATCAATTATTTCTAAATAGACCTGTGAAGCACAAGTTTTCTTTTTCAGGAGATCAATAGAAATCAAACAAAATAAAACATGGAAAAGAAAATAAGATGATACCTTTTTTATTGGACATAACTTAATACATTTCTTGATTAGCTTTCGAAGGTTGCCTTTCTTCGTCAGATCGGAAATAAGCAAATGTGCTAGCTGACAGTGTATATAAGTGAAAACATTCAAGCATTATTATGACAGTCTGACAGGGTGGGAGGATGGGGATGGGTAGGAGGTAGGCATGGGGACATCAAAGCATATCATTGATATTCCTTTGGGAATGATGTCATTCTTCTTGCAGATTGTCAGAAAGTAAAGATGACTGTTCACTTTTGTTTCTTTTTCCAAATGTTTGTTCATTTGCTTTTTCATGCGGCTGTATGCGGTATCTTCCATCTTAAGTAGAGGAGTGTGGTAGCCGTGTTAGTCCACTCTTAAGGTTATCAATAGAAATCAAACAAAATAAAACATGGAAAAGAAAATAAGATGATACCTTTTTTATTGGACATAGCAATACATTTCTTAACAAGTATCTGGGGTTCCTAGCCCATTATAAACCATAAAGCTGTATTTCTCTGTTGATTACCCCACCCCTCACCTATCCACACCCATCCTGTTAGAATATCAATGATATGCTTTGATGTCCCCATGCATACCTCCTACCCACCTCCATCCTCCCACCCTGTCAGACTGTCAAAGTAATGCTTGGATGTTTCTCTTATATATACTATCTGCTACCACATTTGCTTATTTCCGATCTGACGAAGAAGGGCAACCTTCGAAAGCTAATCAAGAAATGTATTAAGTTATGTCCAATAAAAAAAGGTATCATCTTACTTTCTTTTCCATGTTTTATTTTGTTTGATTTCTATTGATAACCTTAAGAGTGGACTAACACGGCTACCACACTCCTCTAATTTTTCAGGAGAGAAATCAGAACCTCTGAAATTCAGTACAAACCTCTATAAAAACCTCAGTACTCTCAGTGAAATTATTCTCAATCACTCTTTTATTATTTCACACAAACTTTATCATTTATTCTTTCCACTCAAACCTTTCGCTCAGACAAGTCAGGATGCAGGTCTTCTCTCATTAAGATCTTCCATCGCTCTCTCACCAACTGTCTCTAGTTAGGTACCTAACTATAGCAGTGCAGCCAATCAGAAAGCTCATTTTGAGAACCGATATCCATACTGACATTCTGTTGCGCATTTTTAGTTAAAAAACAGTATATAAAACCTTCGTTTTCAGATTTTAATTACATAGCACAGGTCAGAGCAATGCCCTAACGTTTATTCTATTTAAAAAATTCCATTAAAATTGACCCCCAAATAGCCAATCTACATGCTAAACCTTGTGGACCTACCTCCCAGAAACGCCACAAGATCAGCCCGAAAATTTCTCAACCTGCACTACCCCAGCTGCAAAGGACTTAAATACAAGCTGATGCACGCCACTACCTTCCTCTTACATGAGCACGCAGGAATGCAATACCTACAGACCTGAAAGCAATCAATGAAACAACTATCTTTCGAAAATCTCTGAAAGCATTCTTCTTCAACAAGGCCTACAATGAGAACCTGTAACCTCACTAAGTCACCTCACCAACCCACTCAATTATGAACGCCCACCTTCTATAACTACCCTAATCACTCTCTTCCTTCTTCTTTCTTCTCTTCCTTGATTACTATACATTACTAACTGTATCTGATATCCTGAAATGGCAATGTTAACAAATCTATGTAAGCCACATTGAGCCTGCAAATAGGTGGGGGAATGTGGGATACAAATGCAATAAATAATAATAACTGTAGGGGGCTATATTCTCTGTTTCACTAAGGAGCTTCTTCAGGAGCTGTCCAGGGTGCTGAATTATCCTAACCAGCCAGCGTTTCCAAATATTACTTTGCTGTTCATACTCCTGAAGAAGCTCCTGATGATGGTAGTCATGGTAGACCACGGTCAGGAACACGGAGGAGCCCCAAAGAGAGTCACGTTCCTAGAGCTAAGTACCCCTCTTTAAAATTAATATAGAGGAAGATTTAGAGAAAGCTCACTATCCAGCTTATAATCGAAAGAGAAAAACGCCTATATTTCGACCCAAATCGGGAGATGGGCGTTTTTCTCGCAAAGGTGCCCAAATCGGTATAATCGAAAGCCAATTTTGGGCGTTTCCAACTGCACTCAATTGCAGAAATCTCTGAAAACATTCTTCTTCAACAAGGCCTACAATGAGAGCCTACTACCTCACTAAGTCACCTCACCAACCCACTCAATTATGAACGCCCACCTTCTATAACTACCCTAATCACTCTCTTCCTTCTTCTCTTCCTTGATTACTACACATTACCAACTGTATCTGATATCCTGAAATGACTATGTTAACAAATCTATGTAAGCCACATTGAGCCTGCAAATAGGTGGGGGAATGTGGGATACAAATGCAATAAATAATAAATAATAACTTCACAAAACTGGACTAATTTGCATAAAATCTAAGCTTCAGTAACCTCATAGCAAGCAAGTATAAGCTTCCAGCACCTGAATTCCACCATTAAAACTCATGCAAACACTTTATTTTTAATACTTTTAAATTTTCAGGTGTCAGTGCAGGTCTCCTTTAACTGTACTGCGCATGTGTCAAACTTTGTGCCGTTTTGGGTCACCATAGTAACCAAGGAGGCTTCCAAAGCTTCTCCTGCCTTTCCCAGCAGTCTCCGGAGCAAAATTAATTAAAAATGTGCCACAGGCACGTGCCTCGCGCATGCGCAATTGCACACAACCCCCGATTTTGGCGATATATATAATTTATTAATTTGACCTTTCTAAGGGTCAACACAACCTTTTAATATTTTTAATAAAACATTGGTGGTGCAATGGTCCCCGATGGTCTGGGACAACACCGGAGCCATCGGACTAATTTAGGGCACTGTGCATGCGCAGCGGACATCATCAGTGATGTCAGCGCGTTTTCCACCATTGTGCCCCCACTATCAGCGTTCCCCAGGTTCCTACAGGCCTCAGGGAGCCCGGGGCTTTTCCTGCCAGATCTGCCCTGCCTCCTCTTCACCAGGGGTGGTCCAGAATCAAGTGATTCGCGCCAGATGCGCGATCCTGCGTCTGACCCGCCCCAAAATGACCCCGACCTCCTGGAGTCCCCCCAAGGGCCAGGTAAATAAAAAAGAATTTTTTTTCTTATACTGGTTACATTAAGATGTAATAAAAGCCTAACTTTTACCACATCTTAAAAATTAGCCCCTCAGTGTTACAATCTGGGGGAGAATTCTCAGGATTTCGAAACTAAATTCCAACAAAAATGAATGACATGTAGCCTTGAAGTCATCCCTCCAAGCCTGGATTACTATTTAGTCTAATTAGAACCCTCTCCAGTCATAATTCTTGTGTAATTGACAAATCAAATCCAGCCGCCTTCTGCCATTCATCAATACCAGTGCAGTGATCAGGTAGAGATTTCAGGCTGATGATATGAGGATTTTAAAGAGTACTTCTTGCTTTCTTCAAGGAGCAGTAATTGAAGGTGATTTTCTAAGCTTCAGTTAATTCTTTTTTTGTTGCTGAAATTAAGGTGCAACTATGGATAGAAACAAAGTGGAGGGAGTGAGAGGGAGATGGAGCAGGTCAAGGAAAGTAGGAGGAAGCTGGAAGTGTGGAACGAGTGAGATGGATCTAGGAAAAGCTGGAAAGAGCAATAAAGGAATGAAGATCATACAAGGGATATGAGAGCTAGGAAAACAGTAAGAGTGGGCATGGAGATAGGAGAAAGTGAGGGAAGCTGAATGGATGGGAGAATAAAGTAGGTACCACAGATAGGAAAGAACGAAGGGTTCATGGACATTTTGAAGAGAGAACAGAAGAGTGGAACTGATCTAGTTTATTGCTATTTTCAAGGGTGAGCAAAACCAAACAAGACCTTGGTTAATGATTCTACAACAATTCCATCTTTCTTCAGTTACATAAGTACATAAGTGTTGCCATACTGGGACAGACCAAAGGACCACCAAGCCCAGCATCATGTTTCCAGTATAATACATTTTATGTCGCTTATCTTAGAAATAAGAATAATGGTCTATGGACTTTCCCTCTAGGAAACCAGCCAAACCTTTTTTTAAACCCCGCTAAGCTAACTGCTTTTACTTCATTTTCTGGCAATGAATTCCAGAGCTTAAGTACACGCTGGGTGAAGAAATATTTTCTCTGATTCATTTTAAATGTACTACTTTGTAGCTTTATTTTGTGCCCCCTGGTCCTAGAAGTCTTAGAAAGAGTAAACAATCGATTCACGTCTACCCGTTCCACTTCACTCATTATTTTATAGACCTCTATTACATCTCCCCTCAGCCGTTTTTTCCCCAAGCTGAAGAGCCCTAGCTGCTTTAGCCTTTCCTCCTAGGGAAGTCGTCCCATCCTCTTTATCATTTTTGTCGCCCTTCTCTGCACCTTTTCTAATTCTACTGTATCTTTTCTGAGATGCGGTGACCAGAATTGAACACAATATTCGAGGTGCGGTGACACCATGGAGTGATACAAAGGCATTATAACATCCAAATTTTGTTTTCCATTCCTTTCCTAATAATAAATAACATTCTATTTGGTTTCTTAGCCACCACCGCACACGGAGCAGAGGGTTTTAAAGTATCATCAATGATGACACCTAGATCCCTTTCCTGGTTGGTGACTCGTAATGTGGAACCTTGCATTATGTAGCTATAATTGGGGCTCCTATTTCCCACATGCATCACTTTGCACTTGCTCACATTGAACATCATCTGCCATTTAGATGTCCAATCTCCCATGCTCGTAAGGTCCTCTTGTAATTTTTCACAATCCTTTTGTGATTTAATAACTTTGTGTTGTCAGCAAATTTAATTACCTCAGTAGTTACTTTCATCTCTAGATCATTTATAAATATGTTAAAAAGCAGCAGTTCTAACAAAGACCCCTGGAGAATCCCACTATCTACCCTTCTCCATTGACAATACTGACCATTTAACCCTACTTTCTGTTAGAATATTAGCTCAAGTTTTATGACCAACTGGCTTATGGGCAGGAATGTTTGCTGCTTGAATTCCAGGGGCATAGCCAGACATCCTATTTTTTTTTTTTGGGGGGGGGGCATGTATTTCCTGTCAGATCTCTCCTCCCCCCCACACTGCCCCCACATGTAAATCTTACCATAACTTGCGGGGATGCCCAAGCCCTGCCAGCCGAAGAGGTCTGCTACCTGAGTCCCCGCCCACGCTGCCTAAGCAGCTGCCTACACTGTCACTCCCACTCATCATCAGTTCAGTCACATGGCAGCATGGGCAGGGATTTGGGCAGTGCATCTCTTCAGCTGGTGGAGCTTGGGTATCCCCAGCAGCCAGAAGTGGAGGAGCAGCCTAATGGTTAGTGCAGTGACTTGAGAACCAGGGGAGCTAGGTTTGATTCCCACTCCAGCTCCTCATGACTCTGGGCAAGTCATGTAACCCTCTGTTGCCCCAAGTACAAAATAAGCACCTGTATATAACATGTAAACTGCTTTCTCTATAATATCACCAAAATTTGCCCTTCCCTTTCTGAGCACACTACCAGAAACTTAGTCTACACTCTTATCACCTCTCGCTTAGACTATTGCAACTGACTTCTCACAGGTCTCCCACTTAGCCATCTCTGTCCTCTTCAATCTGTTCAAAATTCTGCTGCACGACTCATATTCCGCCAGTGTCGTTATGCTCATATTAGCCCTCTCCTCAAGTCACTTCACTGGCTTCCGTTTCCGCATACAGTTCAAACTCCTCTTATTGACCTATAAGTGCATTCACTCTGCAGCTCCTCAGTACCTCTCCACTCTCATCTCTCCCTACATTCCTCCCCGGGAACTCCATTCACTGGGTAAATCTCTCTTATCTGCACCCTTCTCCTCCACCGCTAACTCCAGACTCCGTTCCTTTTATCTTGCTGCACCTTATGCCTGGAATAGACTTCCTGAGCCGGTACGTCAAGCTCCATCTCTGGCCGTCTTCAAATCTAGGCTAAAAGCCCACCTTTTTGATTCTACTTTTAACTCTTAACCTTTACTCACTTGTTCAGTACCCATATTTTATCATCCCCCACCTTAGTAATGCCCTTATCTCTTATTTGTCCTGTTTGTCTGTCCTAATTAGGTTATAAGCTCTGTCGAGCAGAGACTGTCTCTTCATGTTCAAGTGTATAGCACTGTGTACATCTAGTAGCGCTATAGAAATGCTAAGTAGTAACAGTAGTAGTAGTTGATTGTAACCACAGAAAAGTGATATATGAAATCCCATCCCCTTTCCCTTCCCATTAAATTAGTGTTGCAATTTTTGAGAGGACTTTAGCTCAACATGTGGGTGTTGGTGTGATGTGCCCCAGGCCCCAGATGTCCCTTTTGCTAGACTTTTTGAATGATATCACCAGGGCTTTTTTTTGAGGGGGTACTGAGAACCAGCATATTTTCCACTGTCTGCTAAAATTGACCCATTGTCCTTATATTTAATGGAAGAGCTCAGGCTCTACATTCAAATTCTGCCTTGTCATATATTCTGTGACTGGTTGCAGGGGGCCTGGTTATTGTGGGGTGGGTCATTCAGTGATCACCCCACCCCTGAAGGGTGGCCTGGCATTTGAGTACCGGCACTTTTTTCACTAGAAAAAAAATGGACTGGAGTGGAGTGAAGGAGTGGCCTAGTGGTTAGGGTGGTGGACTTTGGTCCTGGGGAACTGAGGAACTGAGTTTGATTTCCACTTCAGGCATAGGCAGCTCCTTGTGACTCTGGGCAAGTCACTTAACCCTCCATTGCCCCATGTAAGCCATGAGTGGGAAAGCGCAGGGTACAAATGTAACAAAAATAAAATAGATACTATTAGAGATTCTACATGGAATGATGCTACTATTGGAGATTCTACATGGAATGTTGCTATTCCACTAGCAACATTTCATGTAGAAGCCTGCGCGGCCATATTGGTGATCTGCAAGAGCCGACTTCTACATGGAATGTTACTAGTGGAATAGCAACATTCCATGTAGAATCTCAAATAGTAGCAACAGTGGAGGAGTTGCCTAGTGGTTAGGGTGGTGGACTTTGGTCTTGAGGAACTGAGTTTGATTCCCACTTCAAGCACTCCTTGTGACTCTGGGCAAGTCACTTAACCCTCCATTGCCCCATGTAAGCCGCATTGAGCCTGCCACGAGTGGGAAAGCGCAGGGTACAAATGTAACAAAAATAAAATAGATACTATTGGAGATTCTACATGGAATGTTGCTACTATTGGAGATTCCACTAGCAACATTCCATGTAGAAGGCTGTGCAGGCTTCTGTTTCTGTGAGTCTGACGTCCTGCACGTACGTGCAGGATGTCAGACTCATAGAAGCAGAAGCCTGCGCGGCCACATTGGTGATCTGCAAGGGCCGACTTCTACATGGAATGTTGCTAGTGGAATAGCAAACGAATTCACAATATCAATGTCTCTGGTAACATTCAACTGCTTGTATACACAAACCAGGACTTAAAAGCCACCTACTTCAAAAAAGTGCTTTAACCAACAGTTGTTTCACCAATATTCCACCAATATAATATGTAATTTTTATGTGTAGAGTACCCTCAGATATAAACCACTGTAACTGCAGTCAATAATGCTGCTAAAACGTGGCATAGCACCTCTTTCATTAGGTAACTCTCACTCTGTTTTTTGGGAGAGAGCAATCTCTGCTCACATATTTTTATGCTTCCCAATCACCACAGTGCTATAAAATCATTTATTTTAAGTCCTGGTTTGTGTATACAAGCTAGTGGAATAGCAACATTCCATGTAGAATCTCAAATAGTAGCAACAGTGGAGGAGTGGCCTAGTGGTTAGGGTGGTGGACTTTGGTCCTGAAGAACTGAGTTCAATTCCCGGCACAGGCAGCTCCTTGTGACTCTGGGCAAGTCACTTAACCCTCCATTGCCCCATGTAAGCCGCATTGAGCCTGCCACGAGTGGGAAAGCGCAGGGTACAAATGTAACAAAAATAAATAAAATGTCACACTTTATATTCCAAAATATTTCCAAAGGAAGGCTATTTTTTCATGGCTTTTTGGACCTTTCTCAAGGATCAGGAGTATCACTGGCTTCCAGGTGACACTTCATTTCTGCGGATTTCAACTGTGGTTGCAGAGAAGTAGCCTAAAAAAAAAAAAGAAAGCCAGAGAAACAGAATGTCTAAATCTACAATATATCATAAAATGACAGGCAACAAAATTACTCGCTTATAAAGCTATAAATATCAAATTCATTTATGCAATCTGTTATTTCTGTCTGTGAAGACTTTGCTTAAACTATTTTTTTTTTTACTTATTAATTTTAAAATGCATGCACGATCAAAATTAATTTTAATAAGCAACTCTACTTCCCAGATAATTAATGGCTGTTTATTTTTACTTCAGCTGCAGGTGCCAAGCTATTCTAGGTCTGCAGAAGCATGCTGGGGCTACAGGTGTTGGGATAATTGGGCTCCTTCATTTCCAAGTTATATTGAAATTAACAGTATTCAGAAATGGTTGAGAGTCTGAAACTCATATTAGAGACAAGAATAGCAGATGAAAAGCTTAAATAACGGGAGACATTTTTAGATGGAAACAGATGATTATGAAACGTATAGTTCCAGCACACACATTAACAAAGAGCGTCGCAAACCCAATTTTAACTGCATTCCCTATTGCTATTTCCAGATCATTGGAAAGCAGCAGTCCCAGCACAGATCCCCGGGGAACCCCGATATCTACCCTTCTCCATTAAGAATATTGGCCACTTACCCTACTCTCTTTTTTTCTATTTTTTAATCAGTTCTTAATCCACAATAGGGCACTGCCTCCCATCCCGTGACTTTTTAAAATCTCCTCAGGAGTCATTCGTGAGATACGTTGTCAAGCACCTTTTTAAAATCCAGATATACAGTATCAACTGGATCACCTTTATCCATGTGTTATTCACCTCTTCAGAGAAAAGTAGCAGATTGGAGAGAGAAAATTTCCCAGGGTTTAATTCATTTGGCTTTGTCCCATTAATTGATGCTCAGTAATTTTGTTCTTTGTAATACTATCTACTATTTAAAATTTGCTCTTTAGTCCACAAGATTATCTACGGTGAAACCCCAGCATACATGGTTGACTTGATAGATCTTCCGACCAGAAACAGAACCAGAGCGTCACGTACCTATTTGAACCTCCACTATTCGAGCTGCATTGGACTCAGATACAAATCAACCTATGCATCCGATTTCTCCCACTTAGGTGCACAAATGCGGAATGCACTACCAAAGAGTATTAAAACCATCCATGACCATCTAAACTTCAGGCGATCATTAAAGACCTATCTGTTTTGCAAGGTCTACCCTACTGACCCAACTTAAATGCCTCAACTCTGCAATGCATCAAAACCTTACATCGTATTGGACAATATATATTCCTTATTTCCTTGACCCTTATTGTACTTGTATACTTAACCTTACCTGACCCTTATTTTATACTGTATTTGTTTAACATCTACCGGACCTGGCGATCGCCTTTACAGTATTATGTAAGGCACATTGAGCCTGCTAATGGATGAAAAATGTGGGATACAAATGTTACAAATAAATATTTTGCCTGGCACCCACATCAGGCTCACCAATCTTTAATGTTCTGTGTCACCTCTGGAACTCTTTTTAAAAGTTAGCATTATATTGGCCATACTCCAATCCTCCTGAACCACGCTGGATTTTAAAGATAAATTACATATTATTTATTTATTTGTTTGTTTGTTTGTTTGTAACATTTGTATCCCACATTTTCCCACTTATTTGCAGGCTCAATGTGGCTTACATAGTACAGGAGAGGCGTTCACCAACTCCGGTATGAACAAATACAAAGTGATGTTGTGGTAGGCTAAGGTTCATGTGGAAAGACACATTAGGGGATTGTAGAGCGTAAGAGTTATGTCCATTACTTGCTTTGGTTTCGTTGTGTTGCAGAGTTCAGGCATTTAGGGTGGATCGGTAGGGTATGCCTTTTTGAACAGGTTCGTTATTAGTAATTTCGGGAAGTTTAGGTGGTCGTACGTTGTTTTCACAGCTGTTGGTAAGGCGTTCCATAGTTGAGTGCTTATGTAGGAAAAACTGGATGCATAGATTGATTTGTACAGTATATTATAATTGCTTGTTAAGTGGCAATTATCAGCACTTATTGGCTTTTTAACTAATTAAGTTGCAAGTGCAAATCCAGGATACGACTGGATTTGCGTGCATAACTTAAGACAAACTATATAGAATCGGGGGGATAATGTGTACCATCTAGTAGAAATGATTAGCAGTGTTTGAAAAAAGCACTTTGGAATACCATCTCTTTGAAATGCACAGATTTTTTTTCCCACGGGTATAGCGTAGGAGAAATTCCTTTTTAAATGCAGCTTCAGAGTATGCTATAAAGAGCGAGATGGCTGCACCAAAGGAAAGAGCAGGCAAGGGCTCCTCGATGGCATTGCCAAGGTTACACTCTGGACGCTGAGGAGTGGCAGAGCTGAGAGACACTGGCACCCATGGATTCCACTGGGAGCCAGGGGCGTAGCCAGACACCCAATTTTGGGTGGGCCTGGGCCCAAGATGGGTGGGCAGAAGTACTCTACAAGTGATTTGGTCTCTCCCTCTCTCACCTGCATGCCATATGGTTTCTCAAACATCACCCCCTCCACAGCACACCTTTTTAATAGCAGATTTTCACTGACAGTGAGCAGCAACTTATACACACTGCTCATGTTGACCCCACAGCCTTCCCTCTGATGTAACTTCCTGTTTCCGCATATGCGGGAATACATCAGAGGGAAGGCTGTGGGGCTGGTGCGAGCAGTATGTATCAGTCACTGCTCACTGCAGGCGAAGATCTGGTATTTACAGGGTATGCAGGAGGGACAGTTGGGAGTTTTTCGGCTGGTGGGGCTTGGGGAATCCCTGCTAGCCACATCATAGATGTGCTGCTACTGGGTGGGCCTGAGCCCAAAATGGGTGGGCCTGGGTCCACCCGAGCCCACCCTTGGCTACGCCACTGCTGGGAGCCCTGCCTCCCTCACTATCATTCCTGCAACATTTATTTCGTTACACCTAGAAGAGAGATAGCCGATGCTTTTCCTTTACCCTTCTCCATCCTCCAGGTGTACTAACAGTATTACTAACAATACGTCCACAATTCCATATTTTGGTTCTATCAGTACTCTTGGATGTATACCATCCAATTCAGGTGATTTGCTACTCTTTAGTTTATCAGTTTGTCCCATTACATCTTCCTGGTTTACAGAGATTTAATTCAGTTTCTCTGACTTATCACCATTAAACACCATTTCTTGCATGGGTATTTCCCTCACATCTTCCTCAGTGAAGACTAAAGCAAAGAAATCATTTAGTCCATCTGCTACAGCCTTGTCCTCTCTGAGTGCCCTTTTTACCACTCAATCATATAGCAGTCCAACTGATTATTCTACTAGCTTCTTGTTTCAAATGAACCTAAAAAAAGTTTTTGTCATGTGTTCTTGCCTCCAAGCCAAGCTTCTTTTCTAACCGAGGGGTCCTTTTCCTAAGGTGTGCTGAAAAATGGGCTGCGCTAGTGTAGGCGCGTGTTCTGGGTGTTCACAGATCCATTTTCAGTGTGCTTGTAAAAAAAGGCCTTTTTTTATTTTTGCCGAAAATAGCGTGCAACCATTTTGGGTCTGACACCTTACCGTCAACAATTGACTTAGCGGTGTGGTCTCTCATGTTGACTATGCAGTAATCGCCTACACGTGTCAAGTCGGACTTACCGCCCGATTTTCACCATGTAGACACGCATAAAAAATGAAATCACCACACAGGCCACGTGGTAGCCGGGCAGTAACTCCAAACTGATGCACACTGGGAGCGCAAAGGTGCCCACGCGGCTTAGTCAAAGGGCCCCTGAATAATGACATAAGAAATAACAAAAGCAGAAAATAGTTCCATACATTTTGAAACAGCTCAAATATTTTGAGTCCACAATAAAAAAAAATCCAAGAAAAGAAAATATTTAGTGTCAGAAAATATCTTAAGGGGGAAAAAAACCTTTAAGGGTGGAGCAAAGGAATACTCAAGCCAGCTGAAGCAGATCCACTGCTAACTCCAGACTCCGTTGCTTTTATCTTGCTGCACCATATGCCTGGAATAGACTTCCTGAGCCGGTACGTCAAGCTCCATCTCTGGCCGTCTTCAAATCTAAGCTAAAAGCCCACCTTTTTGATGCTGCTTTTATCTCCTAACCCTTATTCACTTTGTTCAGAACCCTTATTTTATCATCCTCACTTTAATATTCCCTTATCTCTTATTTGTCCTGTTTGTCTGTCCTAATTAGATTGTAAGCTCTGTCGAGCAGGGACTGTCTCTTCATGTTCAAATGTACAGCGCTGCGTACGTCTAGTAGCACTTTAGAAATGATAAGTAGTAGTAGTAGTAATATAAGGGGCCCCTTTTACTAAGCCACGTAAGTGTCTAAGCACGCCCAATGTGCGCCAAAATGGAGTTACCACCTGGCTACCGTGTGGCTCTTGCTGTAATGTCATTTTTGTTGCACATCCAATACGTGTATCGGACGCACGCCAAGAGGCATTTGACACGCGTAGGTCATTACCACCCGGTTATCGAGTGAGACTTTACCACTTGGTCAATGGCTGGCAGTAAGGTCTCAGACCCAAAATGGACGCGCAGCAATTTTTGTTTTAGCCGCACGTCCATTTTCGGCGAAATTTTTTTTAAAAAGCCTTTCTTTTACAGGTGCGCTGAAAAATGATTCTACCGCAGGCTGTTTTTCAGTGTACCTTAGTGAAAGGACACCACAGTGCCCAGAGGGTTTTGGCCTGTGGCAGGGCCACCGAGAGACTGGGCCAGGCCAGGGACAAGGCCGCCCCCGGGGCCCCCCTCCACCCGCCACTGGGCCCTCTCTCCACCCCCGGGCCCTCTACACTGACCTTAAGCGCCTCACCTTCGAAAACGCAGCAAGCAGCGGCAGACCACTCCTTCCTTCCATGTCCCGCCCTCGCCTGATGTAACTTCCACGAGGGCGGAACACGGAAGGAAGGAGTGGTCTGCCGCTGCTTGCTTCGCTTTCGAAGGTGAGGCGCTTAAGTTCAATGCCAGGGAGTGATGGAGGGCGGGCGGGCCAGACTGCGGCGGCACCACTGCCCCCCCCCCCCTGAGGCCCGGGCCCGAGGAATTTTGTCCCCCGTCCCCCCCCCCTCTCAGCGGCCCTGGCCTGTGGACTGTACTTTGGGCACCCTGCCTTACCACATTTATCCAGGCCAAATATCACTCTGGTCAACTGAGAAGCTTTTCAATATTTCATGTTCTTCTGCTAGGCCATGCACTGCCTCCGTTGTATGCAAATACACTTCATGCATATTCACAGTGGCGTAGGAAGGGGGGCGGTGCGGTGGTCCGCCCCGGGTGCACGCCGCTGGGGGGGGGGGGGGGGGGGTTCGTCTCTGCTGGTTCCCTGCTCCCTCTGCCCCGGAACAGGTTACTTCCTGTTCCGGGGCAGAGAGAGCAGGGAACCAGCGGAGCCGACGCAGCTCCCAGCGACATGCATTCGGGGCGGAGGGGGGGTGCGCTCCGGGGGGGTGCACTCCGGAGAGGGGAGGTTGCGCTCCGGAGGGGGAGGGTGCGCCGTGCTGCACACAGGGGGGGGGGAGGTGTGCAGCTACAACTCGCCCCGGGTGTCAGCTGCCCTCGTTACGGCACTTCATATTCATTGGGGAAATTCTGAAAACCCGACTGGATTCCAGCCCTGGAGGACTATGGTTGCCCACCCCTATGCTAAGGAATGAGCTCAGGAACTGTGAATCTTTAGATCATCTACAAACAGTAGGCGTGATGTTTTCTATGGATCATTTTTATCTATAGGGCTAAATCTAATCTATAGCTTATTCTCTGGCTTTTCAATTAGTTTACGGCTTTTATTTTCATTTGTTTAGACTGTAAACTGCTTTACTGTGCTCTTGTTAAGAGTGGTATATCAGGTTAAATAAACCATAAACCATATTAATGTGAGTTGTCTTTGGATTTAATGCAGAACAAAGCAAGAGTCCTGAGGGGGAATCTTTCCTGAAATATTCCTCACTGGATCTTGATGCTAGGAATGAAAAAAAAAAAAAACCTGTCCGTCTTCCTATTCTAAATGGGTCATAGTTTGCCCCGTTGTCTTGGAAAACTATATAACCTTTTGTACACAATAAGGACCTTGTTTTCTAAGGGATCCTTTTACAAAGGCGTGGTAAAAAATGGCTTGCGGTAGTGTAGGTGTGGGTTTTGGGCTCGCACCGATCCACTTTTTAGCGCACCTGTAAAAAGGCCTTCAGCGCCGGTCTCCGAGTCTGGCGCGTTCGCTGATCTGGATTCTGTTTCTGTGAGTCCTGACGTCCTGCACGTAGGAACGTGCAGGATGTCAGGACTCACAGAAACAGAATATCGACGGCTAGCTGGCTAAGGACCATTTAACCGACCAGGTGCCGTTCCTGGCTAGATAAATGGTTCTGAATATCGACCAGAATGTCTTTTGCCTTTAACTCCACATGTTCCTCTCTCATTGACCTTCTGATCTAGTGGTATGATATTCGAGTTGATAAGGTCATATATTCTATTGGCATCCATAGCGGTGAACATCTAAATTAGATTTAAGCAAGGTAGTGATCATTAATTGGGGGGAGGAGGGGAGAGAGAGAGATTTCTAGGGTCGTCCACTGGAAGGAGAGCTTTTCCTGGTTTTTCTTCCCCAGTATAAAATTAACAATATTATCATTGTAAACTGCAGCATTTATGTTTAATTCAAAGGCCGATAGTGATTTACTACTACTACTACTACAACAATTTAGCATTTCTATAGCGCTACGAGGCTTACGCAGTGCTGCACAAACATAGACGAAAGACAGTCCCTGCTCAAAGAGCTATGTAATAAAAGTGAGCCAAGTATAGGACAATCAAGCCATTGTGACATCACTGATGAGGTTGGCTCTTATTGGTGGACTGAGGCATTATGACATCACAATATTAGCTCTGGTTACAAGAGACTACTACTACTACTATTTAGCATTTCTATAGCGCTACAAGGCATACGCAGCGCTGCACAAACATAGAAGAAAGACAGTCCCTGCTCAAAGAGCTTACAATCTAATAGACAAAAAATAAAGTAATCAAATCAAATCAATTAATGTGAACGGCAAGGAAGAGAGGAGGGTAGGTGGAGGCGAGTGGTTACAAGTGGTTACGAGTCAAAAGCAATGTTAAAGAGGTGGGCTTTCAGTCTAGATTTAAAGGTGGCCAAGGATGGGGCAAGACGTAGGGGCTCAGGAAGTTTATTCCAGGCATAGGGTGCAGCGAGACAGAAGGCGCGAAGTCTGGAGTTGGCAGTAGTGGAGAAGGGAACAGATAAGAAGGATTTATCCATGGAGTGCAGTGCACGGGAAGGGGTGTAGGGAAGGATGAGTGTGGAGAGATACTGGGGAGCAGCAGAGTGAGTACATTTATAGGTTACTACTACTATTTAGCATTTCTATAGCGCTACAAGGCATACGCAGCGCTGCACAAACATAGAAGAAAGACAGTCCCTGCTCAAAGAGCTTACAATCTAATAGACAAAAAATAAAGTAATCAAATCAAATCAATTAATGTGAACGGGAAGGAAGAGAGGAGGGTAGGTGGAGGCGAGTGGTTACAAGTGGTTACGAGTCAAAAGCAATGTTAAAGAGGTGGGCTTTCAGTCTAGATTTAAATGTGGCCAAGGATGGGGCAAGACGTAGGGGCTCAGGAAGTTTATTCCAGGCGTAGGGTGCAGCGAGATAGAAGGCGCGGTCTGGAGTTGGCAGTAGTGGAGAAGGGAACAGATAAGAAGGATTTGCTGTTGACAATAATTACAAAAAAAACCCGAAAACTTAAAAACATGTTTTCCAGTAATTCTTTAGATTTGCCCCATGGAGATGTTGCTATTTTTTTTTAATTTTTATCATTTAGAAGCCGGTTGATCAGCTTTGATGAATACTGTAATAGTTACCAGTGTACCCTGTTTACTTTGTGGAGACTTGTTTTTGCCTTTTCAGTACGTGTGGCGCTGGACAAACAAGTTAATTGCTTTTTTGTTCTTTGTTCTGGGATTATCTTATTGATTCCAAGAACCAAAGAACCCATTCATTTAAAATTTGTAAGGCTTCTATTTTTTTTTAAGTATCTTTAACATTGCCTATATTTCAACAGTCTTGGGCTTAGTTCAAGCTATTGTAATCAGTTTGCAATTATTTTCTACATATTGATAGCTAGTCTACCTGAAATGCCACAGGAATTATTATCCTTTTTTTGAAAGTTAAGCCTTTAATTGCTCTCGTTCTTGTTTTTCAGGTTGTTGGTTTATACTCTTTCTACCGTAGATTGCTTGTTTTCCTACAGAAAGATGAGTACCACCAAGCCACTATCGCAAAACATCATTAAAATGCACTGTAGCCTAGAACCACGGAGATACCTATATTCAGAAGTATTTACCTTAGCAAAATAACCTTCTTGAAAATGCCCTCCTCAAATGCAACTAAAAAAAATATGCAAACTGCCTAGTGGCCTGGTGGTTAGGGTGGTGGACTTTGGTCCTGGGGAACTGAGGAACTGAGTTTGATTCCCATTTCAGGCACAGGCAGCTCCTTGTGACTCTGGGCAAGTCACTTAACCCTCCATTGCCCCATGTAAGCCGCATTGAGCCTGCCATGAGTGGGAAAGCGCGGGGTACAAATGTAACAAAAATAAAATAGATACTATTGGAGATTCTACATGGAATGTTGCTACTATTGGAGATTCTACATGGAATGTTGCTATTCCACTAGCAACATTCCATGTAGAAGGCTGCGCAGGCTTCTGCTTCTGTGAGTCTGACGTCCTGCACATACGTGCAGGACGTCAGACTCACAGAAGCAGAAGCCTGCGCGGCCACATTGGTGATCTGCAAGGGCCGACTTCTACGTGGAATGTTGCTAGTGGAACAGCAACATTCCATGTAGAATCTCCAATAGTAGCAACAGTGGAGGAGTGGCCTAGTGGTTAGGGTGGTGGACTTTGGTCCTGAGGAACTGAGTTCGATTCCCACTTCAGGCACAGGCAGCTCCTTGTGACTCTGGGCAAGTCACTTAACCCTCCATTGCCCCATGTAAGCCGCATTGAACCTGCCATGAGTGGGAAAAACAGGGGGTACAAATGTAACAAAAACAAAACAAAACATATTATGCGTCCAACTTCTCCGTCTTAGGCAGCCAACTCTGGAACGCCTTGCCAAGATCTATTTGAATAGTCAATGACCACTTGCCCTTCTGGAAGCTGCTAAAAACTTACCTCTTCAAGCAAGCCTATATAAATGACTTGACTTAAATTAGGAGTCCATTTGCGCTACCAGGATCAGACTATAAGACAAAACCTGAAATATGCTTCCCTACTTAATCCTTTCTGAATTCATCCCTCTTCCAACCCTCATTATACATTCTTCCTTAATTAACAACACACTATCCCAATATACACCCTCTCCCACTCCCTACCTCTACCACCCTCCTCCCTTACCCATCTTGCCCACATCTAATTGTCCACCTCTTTATACACTGGATTACAGCTGTTATCCATTCTATGTTATCTTGTAAACCTGTTATATTATGTAAGCCGCATTGAACCTGCTAATAAGTGGGAAAGCGCGGGGTATAAGTGTTACAAATAATAAAAAAAATTGGGAAAGCATGAAAAAGGTGTACTTTGGGGATGAATGTTTTACAACAATGATTTGCAGCAGGGGTGTAGGTGAGTGGGAGTATGTGGTGTATGGATAACTGAACGGCAGAAGATAGGGTCAAAGAACACACGAAGGAGGAAAGAAGAAAAAGCACCAAGGGCCGTCAAGTCTGAGACGATCAAGAGTCCATTATTAAAAGACTCAACACGGGCCGGGATTCGATGTCAATACTCCTGCATTAGAGGTCTAATGAAAAACATATGAAGACAAACAGGATGTACACCAATGCTAATTGCATACATATATGATAAGTTAGTATAAAAAGACATCAGTGAACAGTATAGGGGATGTAGTGCTTCGGTGTGCGAAGGAAGAGCGGGACTTGGGGGTGATTGTGTCTGACGACCTTAAAGCTTTCAAACAGGTAGAAAAAGCGATGGCCAAAGCCAGAAGGATGCTTGGGTGCATAAAGAGAGGCATGACCTGCAGGAAAAAGGAGGTGATAGTGCCGTTGTATAAGTCTCTGGTGAGGCCCCATTTGGAGTACTGCCTGCAGTTCTGGAGACCGCACCTATGGAAAGATATAAACAGGATGGAGTCGGGCCAGAGGGCGGCTACGAAATTAGTAAGCGGTCTTGAATGCAAAAATTATAGGGACAGGCTTATGAACCTCAACATGTATATGCTGGGAGAGAGAGAGGAGACATGACAGAAACCTTTAAATATCTCAAGGGCATTTATGTACAGGAAGAGAGCCTTTTTCAAATGAAGGAGAGCTCTTGAATGAGGGGGCATATGACAAAGTTAAGAGGGAATAGGCTTAGGAGTAACTTAAGGAAACTTTTTTTTTTTTTGTTACATTTGTACCCTGCGTTTTCCCACTCATGGCAAACTCTATGTGGTGGGCAATGGAGGGTTAAGTGACTTGCCCAGAGTCACAAGGAGCTGCCTGTGCTGGGAATCAAACTCAGTTCATCAAGACCAAAGTCCACCACCCTAACCACTAGGCCACTCCTCCACCCTTTCACAGAAAGGGTGATGGAGACGTGGAATGGCCTCCCGGAGGAGGTGGTGGAGTCCAGGACTGTTCCAGAATTTTAAAAGGCATGGGATAAGCATGTGGGATCGCTTAGGAACAGGAAGAATTAGGAGTTACAGAGGATGGGCAGACTGGATGGGTCATATGGCCCTTATCTGCCGTCATATTTCTATGTTTCTAATTGGTCATTAACACAAATTAGCAGCTAATTATTAAATTAACTGGTGTGTGCAACTTTGTGTGAGCATAACTGTGTGCATGAAGTTTATAGAATTAGGGGTTAATGTCTATAAATGACTTTAAGTGCCCTTTTGACACTTATAACTAGTTGGCTCCCCATAAAAGCCCCCCCCCCCCCACCCATTTATGATATTATATTAAATGCATTACAGCTTAATCCCCCCCCCCCCCCAACCCCTATTAACTTGATGTGGGGATGTGGTAAAGATAAGAGACAGAATGGCTACAACTTTTGATAATTGAAGCCAGGGCCTTTTACAATGCTGAGTAAATTTTACTCATAATTGCATTGCTTTTTTTGTTTAAAAAGAAAATTTTCAGTAATCTCACCCTGAGGTATTTGATCTCAGCCTCAGGCCCTGGGGCTCATTTTTAAAGCACTTAGACTTACAAAGTTCCATAGGTTACTATGCAACTTTGTAAGTTTAAGTGCTTTGAAAATATGTCTCATCTGTACATTTGAGATGAAAGGGAGTGGCATGCACACACTTCTTTGACAAAATCAAGCATAGTGCATGCGCGTAGAGCGAGGAGTGGCCTAGTGGTTAGAGCACCAGTTTTGTAATCCAGAGGTGACTGGTTCAAATCCCACTGCTGCTCCTTGTGATCTTGGGCAAGTCACTTAACCCTCCATTGCCTCAGGTACAAACTTAGATTGTGAGCCCTCCTGGGACAGAGAAATATCCAGTATACCTGAATGTAACTCACCTTCAGCTACTACTGAAAAAGGTATGAGCAAAAAAATCTAAATAAATAAGACTGATTGAACAGAAAGGGATCCTATATTAAAGGAAATTGATTCTTGCCATTGATTATTTTACACAAAAATGAGACTGTCACCTTAAGGCAAGACATTTCCAAGCCATGAAATTCTGTTTCTTGAATAAGCTGAGATGAGAGACTTACATAAGAGCAACCAGCTTGATTTCTGAACTATTTTAATTTACATTGCAGAGCCATTGTTTAGGAAATTTGCCACCACTCCTAAGCTGAAACCCTCACGAAACTCTCCTTCGCTAGATACAGATTACTAAATGGTTCTGCCTCTTATCACAAAGACGGCCGACAAATGGTAAGATACAGGCCTGTACTTTATCCTTCAAGATGACGTCTTAGCTATATTTTTGAACTACCCTTCATGGCTAGGAGTTTCTAGGTTCATTTATATTCATTCGCTGTATTTATTTTCATTGTTATAGGCTTCTTTCATCCCATCAGTTCAAAGATTTTTTATGCAGTCATGATGGTCTCAAAAGGTTTGAACAATACAACCATTTAAGATACATTTCTTATGATTGCTTCCATTCTAATCAGCAGGGCGCCTTTGTTGCTGAAGGGGAATTGTCAGAAGGATTCACCAAAAATCAGTCCTTTGTGTACTACATCGTTTCAAAGAAGGATGAAAAAAAAAAATCATGGGAAAATTAGAACCTTTGTGAGTCAGAAAATCAACAAGATTGTTTAAAAAAAAGGTAACTTTATCTTGGGTTAGAGGTTATTCTATTTTTCTGAAGCTGTAGGGACATGAAGAGAAGTTGGCAAAAGTTTATGGGGTTATGAAAGAGGAACTAAAAATTCTAGTGAGTGTATGAAATATGACTCTCTAGGGCAGTGATTCCCAAACTGGGTCTCCACACCCCCCTCTCCCCTTCTTAGAAAGTTATCCTCTGATTAAAACAAGAATTTTTTTAAATGCATATCATTTTGCTCTTTTAATAAGTTTCAGAGCCCCTCCCCCCCCCCTCAGAGAAAGAACACATTCCTTTAATAATTCTCTAAAGGGGTGTTTTATGAAGCGGCGGTAAGCCCAATGCCGGAAATTTCGTTCGGGCCCCTAGTTTGGCTGGTGGGGGGTCCCCAACCCCCGCCAGCCGAAGCCTTCTTCAGCGCCGGTATCCCGTGCAACCGCGTTCGCTGCCCTGATCGTCTCTCTTCTTGCTCCTCCTGTAGAGCGTCAGCGTGCACAGGAGGAGCAAGAAGAAAGAAGAGCAGGGCAGCGAACGCGACTGCGCCGGAGACCAATGCTGAACAAAGCTTCAGCTGGTGTGGGTTGGGGACCCGTGCCAGCAAAGGTATTTGTTTTTGCAGGGGGAGCGACAAGGCGGTGAGGGGAAGCGGCATAGGAGGTGAGGGGAAGCGGCAAGGAGGCGAGGCGGTGGGGGGGGCGAGGAGGAGAGGTGATGGGGTTCGGGGAGGAGGTGAGGCGAGGTGTGGCATGTGGGGGTGGCGTGGTGGTGGGAGGGTGGCTGAGCGGCACTCAAAATGTACGTATGTGCCCCCAACCTCGGGCTCTGGCCCCCTTCCACTGTGAGGTCTGGCTATGCCCCTGAGATGCCATTTCTTAAAAATATGACAGCCTTTTAACTGCTGCGGTAAAAGGGGGCCTCAGCACACATCCAAAACACGGAGGCCCCCAACCTTATCCAACGTCTGTTCTAAGGAGTGGAAACATTGCGGCTTCTTCAGAATTCTCTCAGTTCTCTCTTCTGTAATATATATTTGGTGAGCTGCACGGCTGATAGTGAGAGTATCTGTGGAGGAAGCCATAATTCCATCTGCGCAGTTGTCTGAGACTTGAAATCCTCAGATTTGAAAACTGAAAAGAACTGACAGATGTCTTTACCTCGTTACATTGCTGCTGGGGGAAATGCCTTGTCTGGTGTGTTTTGCAGCTGTGTGTTTGCTTATAACAAGGAGGCTGACATCAGCCGTCTGTTTCTACCACTGGATGTTGTGATGCTTTACCAGTGCTGTTAATTACATGGCTGTCTTAGTCATCGAAGTTTGACACGCTACCTGGAGGATATTATTTTATTTATTGGGAAGACTTCAAATACTCAAGAGACCCTTACGAAATAAGCAGATTTCAGAAACCTCTTATACTGTGGGGATATGCCATTAAAAAATGCATTTTACAGCTTATAAAAAACTCTGGTGATCCAGTGGACCACCTCCCGACCCCCACACCTTCAACAAAATACCCTGATAGTCCAGTAGACCCCGGACCCTGTGCCTTCTGACCCCCCCCCTCCCCGAAACAATCCATTGGAAGTCCAGTGGACCGGACCCCCCCACACCCCGGCAAATGACCCTGGTGGTCTAGTGACCCCTCCCTGGTACCTTAAAAAAGTTGGACAAGGGAGCGGGAATAACACATCCTCTGTCCTGCCTCAAGCCCCAACTTTTTCAAAATGAAAGCACCCAGTGCCTACCCTGTGCATTCTGGGATGTATTGGGCAGGGCTAAACACCATATAAGGAGAAAACCTTCTTATACGGTGTTTAGCCCAACCCGGTGCATCCCAGAATGCACTGGACCAGGGGCGGGGCACTGCCATTTTGAAAGCGGCAGGGCTCAAGGCAGAAGGGAGGAGGTGTTGCTCCTGCCCAACTTTTTTAAGGTACCGGAGAGAGGAGGGGAGCAGGTCACTAGACCACCAGGAACATTTGGCGGGCTGTGGGGTGTGGTCTTCTGGACCACCAATGGATTGTTTTGGGGCAGGGGGTTGAGAGGTGCAGGGGTCTGGGGGTCTACTGGACCACAGAGGAATTTTGGTGAGGTCTTGAGGGGGTCAGGAGGTTGATGGGGGTTGGGATCTACTAGATCACCAGGGAATTTTGTTTGAGGTCCAGAGTCCACCAAACCAGCAAGGAATTACTTACAGGGGGTTGGCGGCGGCGGGGGGGAGGGGTGAGAGAATAAGGGAGCACAAGCAGGCAGCCTTTGCAGCTGCTCGCTTGTGCTTCCTTCCTCTCCAACAGCTCCAGAGCAGCCATAACATTTGCTTATTAGAGCTAGGCACTCTGGAACTGTGCATCCCCTGGAATGCTCATTAGAATACTAATGAGCTCATTGTAATACATTTGCATGGGGTTATCTGTGGTTGCTAATAGCCACAGAAAACCCCTTTGCATATTACTGACTAAATAGCATTTACTTTAGACTGTCGCAAACAGTCTAAAGCAAACACTCCCATCACAGTAAGCTTTGAGCATCTGCCCCTAGGTTTGCCCCGAGGACTGGGTTGAGAATGGCTGATATAGGCAGTAAAATGCAAAATCATTTATAGGCTATTGCTACATGGATAGACTCAAATTATTTGCAATAGAATCCACAGTCAAAGATTTGTGACTTCAGAAATCATCTCTGAACTTTCTAGAAGCTCAAATTATAGCAGAGGGTCATTTAGATAAGTTGATAAGTCAGGTGGTAAGGCCACCCCCGCCGCCCCCCTGAGGTTGCTGCTGCCACAACCCCCCCCCCCCCCCCCCCGAGGTCGCCACCGCCGCCACCCTACAGGACGAAGTACTGTAGTCCCGATGTGTTCCAATTAACCGGAATCTACTGTATATTTATTTTTATTTTTTTTTGCTGTCATTTGCAAAGGCATGGAAAATGCCAACGGCATATCCCATGTCATTGCATGTCATTAACAAATAAAAATGAGCATTTTGTGTTTTTTTCATGTACTGATGCGGTGTACTGTTTGTTTTAAACGTGGCTAAAACTGAACTTCTTATTTTTCCCCCTAAACCCTCCTCCCCTCTTCCCCCATTCTCTCTGTTAATGGCTCTCATATCCTCCCTGTCTCCTCGGCTCGTAACCTTGGAGTCATCTTCGACTCTTCTCTCTCCTTCTCTGCTCATATTCAACAAATCGCCAAAGCCTGTCGCTTCTTTATCTTCAACATTAGCAAAATTCGCCCCTTCCTTTCTGAACACGCCACCAAAACCCTTATTCACACCCTTGTTACTTCTCGCTTAGACTATTGCAATTTATTTCTCACTGGTCTTCCACTCAGCCATCTTTCTCCTCTCCAATCTGTCCAGAATTCTGCAGCTCGACTTATTTTCCGCTAGAATCGCTATGCCCACACTAGCCTACTTCTCAAGTCTCTTCACTGGCTCCCTGTCCACTTCCGTAATCAGTTCAAACTTCTCTTACTGACCTTTAAATGCATCCACTCTATGACCCCTCGTTACCTCTCCTCTCTCATTTCTCCCTACATTCCTCCCCGTGAACTCCGCTCTCTGAGCAAGTCTCTCTTGTCGTCCCCCTTCTCCTCCATTGCTAACTCCAGACTTCGCTCCTTTTATCTTGCTGCACCTTATGCCTGGAACCGCCTTCCCGAGCCCATACGTCTAGCTCCATCTCTACCTGTTTTTAAATCTATGCTGAAGGCTCACCTTTTCACTACTGCCTTTGGCTCCTAACCGCTACTCATTTGCCCTCCTCTTCCCCTGTTCCTCTTTACCCTGTAATTCCCTTGCCCGTAATGTCTTGTCTGTCTGTTTTACCTAGATTGTATGCTCTTTGAGAGGCTGTAAAGAAAATCTAAGCCAGCGAAGGATGTTAAAAAAATGGAAGCGGTGCAAAGAAAAGCTACGAGAATGGTATGGGATTTGCGTTTCAAGACGTATGAGCAAAGACTTGCTGACCTGAACACGTATACCCTGGAGGAAAGGAGGAACAGGGGTGATATGATACAGACATTCAAATATTTGAAAGGTATTAATCCGCAAAAAAATATTTTCATGAGATGGGAAGGCAGTAGAACGAGAGGACATGAAATGAGATTGAAGGGGGGCAGACTCAGGAAAGATGCCAGGAAGTATTTTTTCACGGAGAGGGTGGTGGACGCTTGGAATGCCCTCCCGCGGGAGGTGGTGGAGATGAAAACGGAATTCAAACATGGGTGGGATGTGCATAAAGGAATCCTGTGCAGTAGGAATGGATCCTCAGAAGCTTAGCCGAAATTGTGTGGCGGAGCAGGTGGGGGAAGAGAGGTTGGTGTTTGGGAGGCGAGGATAGTGGAGGGCAGACTTATACGGTCTGTGCCAGAGCCGGTGATGGGAGGCGGGACTGGTGGTTGGGAGGCGGGAAATACTGCTGGGCAGACTTGTACGGTCTGTGCCCTGAAAAAGGCAGGTACAAATCAAGGTAAGGTATACACATATGAGTTTATCTTGGGCAGACTGGATGGACCATGCAGGTCTTTTTCTGCCCTCATCTACTATGTTACTATGTTACTATGTTTTTGAGCAGGGACTGTCTCTCTATGTCAAATGTTCAGCGCTGAGTGCGTCTGGTAGCGCTATATAAATGCTATTAGTAGTAGTAGTAGTAGTTTGTGAGTTATACAGCAACATCTGATGGTTATCTGCATCTCGCCTATTCCCTAACCTGCTGGCCTTCTCCAAAACATAGAATGGATTGCTCTTCTACCAACTAAGATCTCATACATGGCCTGGTCAAGTTCTGGGTGGGATTTCATCTGAATACTAAATGGAGATAAGTTATGTTTACTGTATGAGTTTGATGATATTATGACATTAGAGTATTGCTGTCGACATGTATGACAGACGTTCAAATTTTTTTTTTTTTTTTGGGGGGGGGTCATCCTTGAAAAAGCCGCTAGTCGGTTTAATGATATTATGACATTAGAGTATTGCTGTCGACATGTATGACAGACGTTCAAATTTTTTTTTTTTTGGGGGGGGGGGGGTGGGTCATCCTTGAAAAAGCCGCTAGTCGGTGAAACATTGACATGTCGGATTGAAGCACATTCAGGATGGAGGAGTAGCCTAGTGGTTAATGCAGCAGACTTTGATCCTGGGGAACTGGGTTCAAGTCCCACTGTAGCTCCTTGTGACTCTGGGCAAGTCACTTAACCCTCCAATTCCCCTGGTACAAAATAAGTACCTGAATATATGTAAACTGCTTTGAATGTAGTTGCAAAAACCTCATAAAGGTGGTATATCAAGTCCCAGTTCCCTTTCGCTATTTCAGAGTCTATATGGAATGTTGCTATTATTGAGATTCTGTTGCCACTATTTAATGTTCTACATGGAATGTTGCTGCTATTGAGATTCTGTTGCTACAATTTTTTTTTGTTACATTTGTACCCCACACTTTCCCACTCATGGCAGGCTCAATGTGGCTTACATGGGGCAATGGAGGGTTAAGTGACTTGCCCAGAGTCACAAGGAGCTGCCTGTGCCTGAAGTGGGAATCTTGAGATTCTACATGAAATGTTGCTATTCCACTAGCTATATTCCATGTAGAAGCCTACCCTTGCAGATCAGCAACGTGGCCGCGCAGGCTTCTGTTTCTGTGAGTCTGACGTCATAGTAACATAGTAGATGATGGCAGAAAAAGACCTGCATGGTCCATCCAGTCTGCCCATGACAAACTCATATGTGTATATCTTACCTTGAATTTGTACCTGTCCTTTTCAGGGCACAGACCATATAAGTCTGCCCAGCAGTATTTCCCGCCTCCCAACCACCAGTCCTGCCTCCCATCACCGGCTCTGTTACAGACCGTATAAGTCTGCCCTCCCCTATCCTCGCCTCCCAACCACCACCCCCTCTTCCCCCCAACTGCTCCGCCACCCAATTTCAGCTAAGCTTCTGAGGATCCATTCCTTCTGCACAGGATTCCTTTATGCATATCCCACGCATGTTTGAACTCCGTTACCGTTTTCATCTCCACCACCTCCCGCAGGAGGGCATTCCAAGCGTCCACCACCCTCTCCGTGAAAAAATACTTCCTGACATCTTTCCTGAGTCTGCCCCCCTTCAATCTCATTTCATGTCCTCTCGTTCTACCGCCTTCCCATCTCCGGAAAAGATTCGTTTGCGGATTAATACCTTTCAAATATTTGAACGTCTGTATCATATCACCCCTGTTCCTCCTTTCCTCCAGGGTGTACATGTTCAGGTCAGCAAGCCTCTCTTCATACGTCTTAGAACGTAAATCCCATACAATCCTCGTAGCTTTTCTTTGCACCGCTTCCATTTTTTTAACATCCTTCGCAAGATACGGCCTCCAAAACTGAACACAATACTCCAGGTGGGGCCTCACCAACGTCTTATACAGGGGCATTAAAACCTCCTTTCTTCTGCTGGTCACTCCTCTCTCTATACAGCCTAGCAATCTTCTTGCTACTGCCACCGCCTTGTCGCACTGTTTCGTCACCTTCAGGTCCTCAGATACTATCACCCCAAGATCCCTCTCCCCGTCCGTGCCTATCAGACTTTCCCCGCCTAACACATACGTCTCCCTTGGATTTCTACTCCCTAAGTGCATCATTTTGCATTTCTTCGCATTGAATTTTAATTGCCAAACTTTAGACCATTCTTCTAGCTTCTTCAGATCTTTTTTCATGTTTTCCACACCCTCCGGGGTGTCCACTCTGTTGGAAATCTTGGTGTCATCCGCAAAAAGGCAAACTTTACCTTGTAACCCTTTCGGCAATGTCACTCACAAATATATTGAACAGAATCGGCCCCAGCACCGATCCCTGAGGCACTCCACTACTCACCTTTCCTTCCTCCGAGCGAACTCCATTCACCACCACCCTCTGGCGTCTGTCTGTCAACCAGTTCCTAATCCATTTCACCACTTCGGGTCCTATTTTCAGGCCGTCCTGCACCAATGCGGCCGCATTGGTGATCTGCAAGGGCAGGCTTCTACATGGCATGTTGCTAGTGGAGGAGTAGCCTAGTGGTTAGTGCAGCGGACTCTGATTCTGGGGAACTGGGTTCAAATCCCACTGTAGCTCCTTGTGACACTGGGCAAGTCACTTAACCCTCCATTGCCCCTGGTACAAAATAAGTACCTGAATATATGTAAATTGCTTTGAATGTAGTTGCAAAAACCTCAGAAAGGTGATATGTCAAGTCCCAGTTCCCTTTCCCCCTTTCCCTTATGACATCACAATATCAGAAGTCAGCCAAGTATCGGGCAATGAAGCCATTGTGACATCACTGATGAGGTTGGCTCTTATTGGTGGAATGAGTGGAGGAGTAGCCTAGTGGTTAGTGCAGTGGACCTTGATCCTGGGGAACTGAGTTTGATTCCCACTGCAGCTCCTTGTGACTCTGGGCAAGTCACTTAACCCTCCATTGCCCCTGGTAGAAAATAAGTACCTGAATATGTGTAAACCACTTTGAATGTAGTTGGGAAAGGCAGTATATTAAGTCCCATTCCCCTTTCCCTCTATAGCGGACTTTACTTACTAAACACTTAAGTGACTTATTACATCATAAATATCTGAGTTGTTGGTTGACTCTCCCTTATTGAGATGTTATGATCAAGATATTAAGCATTAACAATTTGGGACCAGCGACAATTTTGGGAAGGTCACTTACAATATTAAAGTTTATCGACTGCTGGATTCCCATGCTGAGGTCCTTTAAAAACGTTTTAAAAGATACTTTGAAATTGCCTATACACAAGCTTGGACTGTTCACTGTATGTCACGTGTTCATTGCATAGGATTGTAAAACAGAGTGGATTAGTTTTGCATAGGAAGAACATCTAGCACAGGGGTTCTCCACCCAGTCCTCAGGACACACCCAGCCCATAAGGTTTTCAGGATACCCACAATGAATATGCATGAAATAGAATTGCATACCCTGGAGGAGGTGCAGGCAGATATCTCATGCATACTCAATGCGGATATCTTTAAAATCTGATTAGCTTGATGCATCCCGAGGACTGGTTTGAGAATCCCTGATTTAGAGATATTCCCCATCAATATTCAGCCAACAGTGCTCAACGTTTGTTTTTTTAACTCCAGATATTCAATACCGGCCCATGTTCATGCACCAGCATTGATATATCCAGTGCTAATTATAGTTGTACTGGCCACTGGATCTTATGTGAGACCTGGCTGATATTTGGCCGGGACCTGCATTAGACATTTATTTATTTATTTATTATTTATTTGTAGCATTTGTATCCCATATTTTCCCACCTATTTGCAGGCTCAATGTGGCTTACATTTGCTGTACTGGCGGATGCCCTTTCCGGGTATCAGAATTACAAATGGCATTGCATTAAGGAGCATACATACATGGTAACATACATGGTGCATACATACATGGTAACATATATGGAACATAGTGTATATGGAACCGATCGTGGTATATATATATCCCATGTGAATACATACATGGTAAAGAATACGTTATGGTAGTGCAAGAAGGTTCCTGAGTAATAAATTAGATTGTGACAGACATTAGGTCATTGATTGTAGAGAAGTCCAATTCAACATAGTCATTAGGTCATTGATTGTAGAGAAGTCCTATTCAACATAGTCATTAGGTCATCGATTGTAGAGAAGTCCGATTCAACATAGTCATTAGGTCATCGATTGTAGAGGTCCGATTCAACATAGTCATTAGGTCATCGATTGTAGAGAAGTCCTATTCAACATAGTCATTAGGTCATCGATTGTAGATTGTAGAGAAGTCCTATTCAACATAAGGTTTAAAGTGGTAGTGCTTGATCATTAATAGCAAAGAGGTTAAGCAGTCATGTGATAAAAAGTTCGGATTTGTATAGATCATGTATAATGTTAATATTTAGTATTTAAGATGGAAGTTTATGGTAGGCCTTCTTTATGCAGGCTCCAGGTGAATATTAGCCAGGACCTACATAAGGGATGCAGGTGCCTAAGTACTCCTCCCCTTCCGTGATCCTGATACCCTTCTTCCCACCCCTTAGGCTCCCCCTGCACTATATTTCATTTCAGACATTTTATAAAAGGAGCTGTGATGGGCATGAGTGAGTGGGCATCTCTCATGCCCTTTGGACTCCACTAGACCACCAGGACTACTAGGTAGGTCCGGGCGGGACTGCAGGAGTGAGAGGTATGAGGCTCAGTTAGACTTCCTTTACATCAGGGTGGAAGGGAGGGAGATCTAGATCATGGGGGAGGGAGGGGGCACCTGTAATGCTGATCCTGCAACCTGTAATTTGACCAGGCTAGGCCAATATTCAGACCAGTGCCCAGCTAGCTTGGTAGCTAAAGTTAGAACAGCCTTTTTGCCATCCTAACTTTAGCCACTTAATATGACTGTTTACTGAATATGGCCACTAACTGGTTATATTTTGGCTCCTCCCAGGCTCTGCCCAAGCTCCGCTCATGGACAGCCCCTGTACTAACTGGACAGTGTAGTGATGGACTATAGTGATATTATCTGTCTGAATGGATATGTGCTGCTGAATATCGGCACTCAGGTGGTCACTAGTGATTTATCTGGGCAGGAGCCTCTCCTGAGTAGGGTTAACATATTTGTCATGACAAAAAAAGAAGACAACACAAAATATAGTTCAGCCCTGCCCCCTGTCAAACCCCTGCACCAAAGTGTCACCTTGACCCCACCAGGAGTATCAGATTCTCTCCCTCTCCCCCATGTATGTACCCTCCAAATATTTTTGCCAGCCTCCCTCCACCCACCTTTTTTTACAGTTCCCTCCCTCCCTCCCTCCCTCCCTCCCTCCCTCCCTCCACCCACATGACTCCATTCACATCCCCTCCTGTATCTTATTGTCATGCCCTGGTTCTAATGGCCTCATTGGGGCAGGAAAGAGTCCTGCCCAGTGCTGCTGTAGACCTCTCGCTCCTGGTGCTGCTTCAAAATGGCTGTTGAGAGTTCAGTCAGTGACTTCGCAAGACTTCTGTGGAAGTCTCACGAGGCCACTGCTGGAACTTTTGGCAGCCATTCTGAAGTAGTGCCAGGAGCGAGAGAGGATGATCTGCAGCAGCGCCAGGCAGGAAAGAGGGGCTCTTTCCTGCCCTGAAGAGGCCATTAGACCACCAGGGCACAATGATAAAGTACAGGAGGGGAGGACAGGACACCCTGCGGCCCGCTTGCCCATAAGCCAGTCTGCCCACCTGCCTGCCCGCAAACCTAGACAAACTGGAAGGCTGGCAAAACCCACCCAGATGCCCTGCAGTGTCCTCAAAAGAGGATATGTCCGGGTAAAACTGGACATATGGTAACCCTACTCCTGAGTATCAGGTGGATCATATATACACTGGATGGAACTAACACTACAGTCCTAACACGCATCCAACACGCATCCAACCACCAGATCGCGGTCGCACTAGTAGCTTACAGGGAACTAAAACCAAAATGAATACCTACAAACTACTCCTCATAGTCTACTCCTTAACATTGATCCACTTAAAACTAACCATCTCACTTGCAGAAAGTAACATCATACCCATACTACACAATCATCAAAGAATGATCAGATACATCACACCTCAACAAACTAACAACAACCTAAACAAAAGAGGAACACCAACATGTGGACAATCACAACAAACGGGAAAGAAGGGTACTACCAAACTCACCCTAACTAAGGAACGACAACTAATAAAAGTCCACACAACACCAGGCACAGTAGACCCACTCCTAACAATCCAAGTGGGTCACATCAACGCCAGATCCGCTGTAAATAAAACAGCAATAATAATAGACTGGATCATGTCAGAAAACCTTGACCTACTTTTCATGACTGAAACATGGATCCACGACCAAAAGGACCCTATAATCCTAGACCTATGCCCACCAGGATACAAAATCACACACTGGACTAGAAAGGAAAACAGAGGCAGTGGCATAGCACTAACCTATCGATCCCACTTCACCACCGAAACCACCGCCAAGTCCATAACACCCCAACTCGAAATCGCCTCAATCAGAATCCAGAACAAAACCCAACGCGACCATCTGAATTGCGTCTTGTTTTACAGACCTCCAGGTAATTGGAACGAAGGCCAGACTAACTTCATGGACTTCATTTCAAACACATGTGTAACCAACTCCAATATACTAGTATTAGGAGACATCAACCTTCACTTAGTTGACTCAAACTCCACCGACGCATGAGAATGTAAGTAATTCCTCTACTTATGGGATCTCAACTGGCCACAAATGCAACTAACCCACGTCAAAGGGCACACACTCGATCTCATAACACACAAACTTTCAACAGACCAGAACTTAACAATAACAGATATTAAATGGACAGAAACACCGTGGACCGATCACTACAAACTAAACTTATCCCTACACTGGTGGAAGAAGGGCTTACACCGAATACAAGAACACACTTCCTACAGCACAAGAGGTCAAGTAGATGCGGAAACATTCTGGCAACTGATATACAATAACGAATGGACAGCACAAACGGACTCCATATACTCATAGAATGGGATAAAAGATGCAGAAATATTCTAAACGAAATAGCACCTCTGTGAACAAAAACCTCACATAAGCATAACTCAATACCTCAACGGTGAACTTAAAAAGCTAAAAGCACAATCCAGGAGAATCGAACGAGCATGGAGAAAAATAAAAGATGAACAAACACTCAATGCATGGAAACAAATACAAATACAATACAAATATGCAATAAGACAGACCAAAAGATCATACTACCAAACTAAAATATATTGGTACAATCAATGGTACTAAGCCACGCTGACTACTGCAATGGAATCTATGCGGGATGCAAAGAGCAGCTCTTAAAGAAACTTCAGACCACTCAAAACACAGCAGCCAGACTCATATTTTTCAAAACGCGATTTGAAAGCGCCAAACCCCTCCGAGAAAAATTACACTGGCTCCCAATCAAAGAACGTATTGCTTTCAAGATCTGCACCCTGGTCCACAAAATTATTTACAGTGAAGCCCCGGGATACATGACCGACCTCATAGACCTACCAACCAGAAACACAGTTGCATCAACACGGACATACCTAAATCTCCACTACCCAAGCTGTAAAGGACTCAAATACAAATCAACCTATGCATCCAGCTTCTCCTACATAAGCACACAACTGTGGCATGCATTACCAAAAGCTGTGAAAACAACCTCAACTTCCGGAAGCTACTAAAGACCAACCTGTTCAATAAGGCATACCCTACTGATCCAACTTAAGTGCCTGAACCCTGCAACACAACGTAACTAAAACTAGTAATGAACACTACACAACTCTCCTTCTCCGTGATTCACAATGTGTCTGTAACATATGAACCTCATTCGACTATAACATCACAACTACTACTACTACTACTGCTACTACTATTTAGCATTTCAATAGCACTACAAGGCATACGTAGCGCTGCACAAACATAGAAGAAAGACAGTCCCTGCTCAAAGAGCTTACAATCTAATAGACAAAAAATAAAGTAAGCAAATCAATTAATGTGTACAGGAAGGAGGAGAGGAGGGTAGGTGGAGGCGAGTGGTTACAAGTGGTTACGAGTCAAAAGCAATGTTAAAGAGGTGGGCTTTCAGTCTAGATTTAAAGGTGGCCAAGGATGGGGCAAAATGTAGGGGCTCAGGAAGTTTATTCCAGGCATAGGGTGCAGCGAGACAGAAGGCGCGAAGTCTGGAGTTGGCAGTAGTGGAGAAGGGAACAGATAAGAAGGATTTATCCATGGAGCGGAGTGCACGGGAAGGGGTGCAGGGAAGGACGAGTGTGGAGAGATACTGGGGAGCAGCAGAGTGAGTACATTTATAGGTTAGTAGAAGAAGTTTGAACAGGATACGAAAACGGATAGGGAGCCAGTGAAGCGACTTGAGGAGAGGGGTAGTATGAGTAAAGCGACCCTGGCGGAAGACGAGACGGGCAGCAGAGTTTTGAACCGATTGGAGAGAGGAGAGGTGACTAAGTGGGAGGCCAACAAGAAGCAGATTGCAGTAGTCTAAACGAGAGGTGACATTTTACATCTTAATTTAGAAAGAAATTTTTAAATATATGTACATATACAATTAATGTATATATATTTATATACAAGGTTCTTACACTCACATGTTGTACTTTTTGTTCCTAATTCAATGACAATATTTTAAAAACTCCTCCCAGAGAAGAAATAAGATCAATTCAGCTATATTTGTGTTCTGCCTTATTTATGCTGGCCTCAAACAATGAGAGCTTGTCACCATTTTCTCTCCAAAGACCAAAGGTAATTTGGGTAAACTGACTCAGGTTATCAGATGCTACTATAATTTACTTGCAGTTCATCTTACTTTGTACTTGTTTCTCTATCAGAGTTGGCAAACGCCTTCATGGTACAATGTAAGCCATATTGAGCCTGCAAATAGGTGGGAAAATGTGGGATACAAATGCAACAAATAAATAAAATAAATAAATAAAATAGGGATTGATTATAAAGACACAAAGAAATTATACCAACTCGTGAACAAGCTCCTAGACACCAACTTGGTCACTACTACGAATGCAGATAAACTCGCCAAGTATTTCAATGAAAAAATTGTAGACCTATACAACATGCTACCTCAGCATAACACTGACACCGAACACTTCCTTAATAAGTTGAACACAACCTTTGGAGAATACCCAACTGACTAAATCTGGTCAAACTTCGCCCTCCTAACCGTTGAAACAGTTACCCAGGCGATCAGCAGGTTCTCCAACACTCACTGTAAACTAGACACCTGTCCCAGCTACCTAATGAAATCCTCCCCTGACCGCTTTATAGCAGACCTCACATCCTACCTAAATTACGTGCTCCAGCAAGGTCTCTTCCCTAAGGAAAATGGCAATATCCTGCTCACCCCGATACTGAAAGATACCAAGAAAAAAACAAATGAAATCACCAACTACCGTCCAGTAGCATCTATCCCGCTGGTAGTCAAACTTATGGAAAGCATGGTAACCAAACAACTCACAGATTATATAAGCAAATTCTCAATACTACATGAATCACAGTCAGGATTTCGCCCCCTCCACAGCACTGAACAGTACTACTTACTCTCCTAGCCAAATTCAAGCAGGAAATAGCAATAGGCAAAAACATCCTTCTCCTCCAATTCGACATGCCCAGTGTCTTCGACATGGTAAACCATAATATACTAATAAGACTATTAGATAAGTTCGGGATTGGCGGAAACATACTTAACTGGATCAAGGGTTTCCTAACCACAAGAACATGTCAAGTAAAATCAAACGCAAACATATCATCACCGAGGAAAGCAGACTGTGGAGTACGACAAGGATCACCACTATCACTGACCCTCTTCAACCTGATGATGACCCCACTAGCCAAGTCCCTATCCAACCAAGGCCTTAACCCTTTTATCTATGCAGACAATGTCATAATATAAATTCCTTACAAAACTAAACTGACAGAAATCACCAATGAAATCAAACTCAGCTTGAACATTATGGGCTCATGGGCAAATGCATTTCAATTAAAACTCAATAAAGAAAAAAACACATTGTCTCATCCTTTCATCCCAACACAGCACAGACAACCCCACAAGTATCGATATCCCAGATCACACTCTCCCTATCTCAGACAGCCTGAAAATCCTCGGCGTTACAATGGGCCGCAACTTAACTCTGGATAGCTAAATGAAATCCACAAAAAAGAAAATGTTCCACTCAATGTGGAAACTCAAACGCATGAAAAAGTTCTTCCCGAGGGAAACATTTCGCAACCTGATATAATCAATGGTAATGAGCCACGTCGACTACTGCAATGGAATCTATGCGGAATGCAAAGAACAAACCTTAAAGAAACTCCAGAGCGCTCAAAACACAGCAGCCAGGTTTATATTTGGAAAAACGCGATTCGAAAGCGCAAAACCCCTCCGTGAAAAACTAAATTGGTTCCCAATCAAAGATCGCATTGCTTTCAAAATCTGTACCCTGGTTCACAAAATTATCTATGGTGAAGCCCCAGGACACATGACAGACTTAATCGACTTACCAACTAGAAGCACATCCGAATCAACACGATCATACCTAAATCTGCACTACCCAAGCTGCAAAGGACTTAAATACAAATCAATCTATGCATCCAGTTTCTCCTACATAAGCACACAACTGTGGAACGCATTACCAAAATCCTTGAAAACGACGTACGATCCCCTATCCTTCCGGAAAATACTAAAAACCAACTTGTTTAAAAGGCTTACCCTACCGACCCAACTTAAATACCTGATCTCGGCAACCTAACGTAACCAAAGTACGTAATGGACATAACACAACTCTTCCACTGTTCGATTCCCTGATGTGGCTGTGCCACATGAACTTTATCTTACCACAACATCACCTTGTATTCGTTAACACCGGAGTCTGCTAACAAAGAAAGAAAGAAAGAAGTGTTCTTGCCAGAATGAGTACCAAACTAAAAAAAGAATTAGAAAAGAAATGATAGGAACGGAGCATGGACTTGTCTTCAAGAGATGATGGAAAGTATCTTCACAACATTTGTGAATTGCCTCCAGGCAGTCCTGCTGTTTTAAGGGATACATAAATAAATGATTACAACAGATCTGTCTTTAAGACACGTTGTGACACTATCCTGACAGCTCTGAGCTCTTTTGCTTTCTGTCACTGTACCATTATAATGAGTGAAATTTATATTCCAGGAGAGCAGGTTTTTGATTCAGTTAACCACGGGAGTTGACTTTTCACCCAGCAGGTTTCCAATACTTCAAACACGATTTTGTCAAAAGAACTATTTATCTAATGTTTGAACCTGTCTTAAATCTTCTCTGTTTGTTTTGCTTGCTGTTTTATTGGTTTGGCAAACAAAAACAAGTATATATTTTAATGATAGAAGATACATAGTGCCACGATAGCTAAAAAAAAAAGAGTGAAAGGAAACTGCACAGGGAGATAACCAATGTATAGGATTCTACAGACTTAGTTTACAAGGTGTTATGCAGTTGTTGTTGTTGATTTACCGAGTCGCTTTGACTTCTAAGGAATGAGACAGAAAAGGAGACTACGTTTTTTCCCCACAGCTACAGCAATTCAAGTTGTGCGCTTCGGTGCTCAGAGAAATGAAGGGGTAGCCTAGCCGTTACAGCAGCAGGCTCTCCTACCGACCGTCCTTGTGACCTTGGGCAAGCCACTTGACCCTCCATTGCCTCAGGCACAGCTTAGATTATAAGCTCTCGTGCAGGGATGCCGCCTGAGGCAGGGCTAAGATACCACCCCGGGCCAAGTTCTGGCATCTCCCTCCTTCCTCTACCCCGTTCCGCTTGTTTCCCTTCTTTGTCCGTGTTTAAAAGCCGACAGCGGCAGCGATTCACATATGCTGCCCTGCTGCCAGCGCCGGCCTCTTCTCTACTGCGGCCACCTCATGTCAAACATTTTGACAGCAGTTCCCCACAATATATCATAATGGTCGAACATCAATTTATTGTGGTTGAATCAGCTTTTGCACACCTTGTTTATTCTAAATAATTGGGATGCATTCTCAAAAAATGTAGTTGCAGCTCCCGGAGATCATTTTAAAAACATCTACCCTGTGGAAATAACATTCACACACATAAACTGAAATTTCAGAAAGCTGCTACTTCCCCATTTAGATGGTTAAGAGAAAGATTTCAAGAGGGCAGGCTAGAGTATGGTTTGGGAAGGAAAAACAATTATGCATGTAAAGGTACAGTAAATTCTATAAATAGCGCCGAAAGATCAGCACTGAAAAAAATAGTGCTTAGCGCTGTACTATAGACGATGCTCAAAGTTAGGCGCTGTTTATAGTGCAACTATTTACATGAACCCTGGTGTAAATCCTCATACTTAAATTAGGTGTGGATACCCCCCCCCCCACACACACACACACACACTTAATCTATAACAGCACGCTAAATTGCAAGAATGCCCCTGATATATAGTAACATAGTAACATAGTAGATGACAGCAGAAAAAGACTAGCACGGTCCATCCAGTCTGCCCAACAAGATAAACTCATGTGTATAACTTACCTTGATTTGTACCTGTCTTTTTCAGGGCACAGACCGTATAAGTCTGTCCAGCAGTATTTCCCGCCTCCCAACCACCAGTCCCGCCTCCCATCACCGGCTCTGGCACAGACCCCGTATAAGTCTGCCCTCCCCTATCCTAGCCTCTCAACCACCAACCCCTCTTCACCCCGCCACCCAATTTCAGCTAAGCTTCTGTGGATCCATTCCTTCAGCACAGGATTCCTTTATGCCTATCCCACGCATGTTTGAATTCCGTTACCGTTTTCATGTCCACCACCTCCCGCGGGAGGGCATTCCAAGTGTTCACCACCCTCTCCGTGAAGAAATACTTCCTGACATCTTTCCTGAGTCTGCCCCCCTTCAATCTCATTTCATGTCCTCTCGTTCTACTGCCTTCCCATCTCCGGAAAAGATTCGTTTGCGGATTAATACCTTTCAAATATTTGAACGTCTGTATCATATCACCCCTGTTCCTGCTTTCCTCCAGAGTATACATGTTCAGGTCAGCAAGTCTCTCCTCATAGGTCTTGGAACGCAAATCCCATACCATCCTCGTAGCTTTTCTTTGCACCGCTTCCATTTTTTTAACATCCTTCGCAAGGTACGGCCTCCAAAACTGAACACAATACTCCAGATGGGGCCTCACCAACGTCTTATACAGGGGCATTAAAACCTCCTTTCTTCTGCTGGTCACACCTCTCTCTATACAGCCTAGTAACCTTCTCACTACGGCCACCGCCTTGTCGCACTGTTTCATCGCCTTCATGTCCTCAGATACTATCACCCCAAGATCCCTCTCCCCGTCCGTGTCTGTCAGGCTCTCCTCACCTAACATATACGCCTCCCTTGGATTTCTACTCCCTAAGTGCATCACTTTGCATTTCTTCGCATTGAATTTTAATTTGCAAATGTTAGACCATTCTTCCAGCTTCTTCAGATCTTTTTTCATGTTTTCCACTCCCTCCGGGGTGTCCACTCTGTTGCAAATCTTGGTGTCATCCGCAAAAAGGCAAACTTTACCTTGTAACCCTTCAGCAATGTCACTCACAAATATATTGAACAGAATGGGCCCCAGCACCGATACCTGAGGCACTCCACTACTCACTTTTCCCTCCTCCGAGCGAACTCCATTTACCACCACCCTCTGGCGTCTGCCCTTCAACCAGTTCCTAATCCAGTTCACCACTTCGGGTCCTATCTTCAGCCCTTCTAGTTTATTCAAGAGCCTCCTGTGGGGAACCGTGTCAAAAGCCTTGCTGAAATCTAAGTAGATGACGTCCATTGCACGTCCATGATTTAATTCTCCTGTCATGCTCATGACCCTCCTATGGCTGCACCCCCTTTTTTGATCCATGCATAAATTTACATGCATAGATTTGAATTAATGCCAGTTAGCACTGATAATTGATTGTTATGGCTCAATTGTCAGCACTAATTGGCAAATCGAGCATGCGCCCAAATTTGTGTGTGCAATTTAAAGTGTCATTTATAGAATTCAGGAGATAGTTCTCATTTTGCAAAGGGAAAGCACGATTAGTTTAATACATTTCCATGCTGGCTTTTGCACTGCTCTGAAACATATTTATTTATTTATTTATTTATTGCATTTGTATCCCACATTTTCCCACCTATTTGCAGGCTCAACGTGGCTTACATAATGACCGTGATGGCAATCGCCATTTCCGGTATGGCAGATACAGAGTGACAACGTTGAGGTTCTTGTATAATAAACACATCAGGTAATACGGAAGAAGGGTTGAGTTGTGAACAATTCGAGTCTTAGTTTCATTAAGTTGTGAGATCGAGTCATTTAGGCTGGGTCATCAGGGTATGCCTTTTTGAATAAGTAAGTTTTTAGTGATTTCCGATAGGTCGTGAGTTGTTTTCAAGGTGCGTGGTAGTGCGTTCCATAGTTGCGTGCTTGTAAAGGAGGAGCTGGATGCATAGGTTGATTTGTATTTAATTGAACAATCAGCTGCATACTGCTTGAACGTGGGATCTCCACCAATGATTCAGAGGAGCAATTGGGCTAATTTCTGAGTCCAATACCACTTCAAAAATTCAGGAAAAAGAGCTATTTCTATTGACTCCTTAATTGGCTCTCTTGAACATGCAGGTGTTTGCTGACCTTCATCTCTTGATACTAGTCTTTTTGTGTATGGTGTACAGCGCTGCGAATGGCTTGTAGCGCTATAGAAGTGATAAGTAGTAGTAGTAATGTAGAAGCCTGCCCTTGCAGATCAGCAGGACGTTAGACTCACAGAAACAGAAGCCTGCGCGGCCGAGTTGCTGATCTGCAAGGGCAGGCTTCTAGATGGAATGTTGCTAGTGGAGGAGTAGCCTAGTGGTTAGTGCAGTGGAACATGGGATGTTGTTACTATTTGAGATTCTGGAATGTTGCTATTACTTGAGATTCTACATGGAATGTTGCTACTATTGGAGATTCTGTTGCTACTATTTGAGATTCTACATGGAATGTTGTTATTCCACTAGCAACATTCCATATTTAGATTGTGAGCTCTTTGAGCAGGGACTGTCTTTTCATGCATAGTGTACAGCGCTGTGTATGCCTTGTAGCGCTATAGAAGTGATAAGTAGTAGTAGTAGTAGTAATGTAGAAGCATTCCCTTGCAGATCAGCAACTCGGCCGCGCAGGCTTCTGTTTCTGTGAGTCTGACGTTCTGCACGTACGTGTAGGACGTCAGACTCACAGAAACAGAAGCCTGTGTGGCTGCGTTGCTGATCTGCAAGGGCAGGCTTCTACATGGAATGTTGCTAGTGGAGGAGTAGCCTAGTGGTTAGTGCAGTGGAACATGGAATGTTGCTACTATTTGAGATTCTACATGGAATGTTGCTACTATTGGAGATTCTCTTGCTACTATTTGAGATTCTACATGGAATGTTGCTGTTCCACTAGCAACATTCCATATTTAGATTGTGAGCTCTTTTAGCAGGGACTGTCTTTTCATGTATGGTGTACAGCGCTGTGTATGCCTTGTAGCGCTATAGAAGTGATAAGTAGTAGTAGTAGTAGTACTGAAAAAAAATCAACACTGAACGGTATTGTATAACATATATTCTAAGATTGCCGCCTTTATAGAAGAGCGCATACCACCAGGATTCAAGCTCAGCTTTGGGCTCGAGGAGTTACACCAACTGAAACTAGGTGTTAATCTACCAAACCCCTTCGTGAAAAACTACATTGGCTCCACATTAAGGAACGTATTGCCTTCAAGGTTTGCACCTTGATTCACAGGACTACTTATGGTGAAGTTCCTGGCTACATTCTAAATCTAATTGACCTACCACCCAGAAACAGTTTCAGTCTTTTCCGATCTTATTTAAATTTACATTATCCAGACTACAAATGGTCTTAAATACAAGTCTACCTACGCATCCAGCATCTCCTTCATAGGAACAAAGCTCTGGAATGCACTTCCTAAATTCTTAAAATCAACTCAGAACTATCTAAATTTCAGGAAATCGCTGAAGACCACCTTGTTCAAGAAGGCTTACTTTCCCGACTCAACCGAATTTACCTTTTCTACTGTTACAGTAAAATCCATTGATGTTATCATTTTTTATTCACTCTTATTATCTGTGTTGTTCTTGACGATACTTAATCGTTTACTGTTTTACTATTACATTGTTTAATTGTATTATAATGAACTGTAGTTTTCCCTATGACCTTGTGTAAGCCACATTGAGCCTACTACTATTGGGAAAATGTGGGGTATAAATGTGTTAAATAAATAAATAAATCTTGGTGTTCAAGTTGGGCAGAGGTCTCCCAAATTCTAAAATACTGCACATATTTTAAAGGAATGCCCCTGGCTCACCTATGCCCCTCCCATGGCCACGCTCTCTTTCCAGATCCATGCGGAAACACTTACGTGCTGTTCTATAAATGAGCAAATGTGTTTTATGCAGATCTGCTGTTTCTGCCCTGAACAGGGCCGGACTGACCATTCAGGCAACTGGGCAGTGCTCAAAGGCCCAGAGGATATCCCTTCCCCCTGCCGAAGCTGCCCGCCCACCAGCCTGCCCATTTGTCCAGAATCCAGACAAACGGGCAAATTGCTAGCCTCCCCTTACTTACTACTGCCCTTGTGATCTAGTGACCTCTTCCGCCTTCGGGGTAGGAAAGAGCCCCCTCTTTCCTGTCCGGAGCGCTGCCCTGCATGCATCCTTCCTGTTGCTGATCTCGGTAGCGATTCAAAATGGCCGCCGAGAGTTGACGTGACCTCGAAGACTTCAACTCTCGCCGGCCATTTTGAAGGCGCTGAGATCAACAACAGGAAGGATGCATGCAGGGCAGCGCTCCGGGCAGGAAAGAGGGGGCTCTTTTGTGCCCCAAAGAGGTCACTAGACCACCAGGGTAGTAGTAAGGTAAGGGGAGAGGGGTGACGGGGAGGGGGAATGAAGGGGTATGTGACAGGGGGGAGGGGAAAATATGACAGGGGACAGAGCGAGGGTGTGAAAGGGGCGGGGCGGGAGTGAAAGTGGGTGGGGCACGTGTCCTCCTTTGGGGGAACAAAATATGGTAACCCTACCCCTAATGCGTCCAAGCTCCTCCCATGACCACGCCCCATTTTTAGTTGCATGCTTAAAGATTTATGCACGCATCTTTATCGAATGGCGCTTAGCAAGATGCGCATACAAATCCAAATTGTTACCAATTAACTCCAATGATTGTTAGCACCTAATTATCGGTGCTAATTGGATCGTTACTCAATTAAATTGTGTGCGTAAATTGGGCATGCGAGTTTGAGTGCCATATATAGAATCTGGGGAGAATCGTGAATAACAGCCAGAGGTCTTTGTTTTACTCAGTCAGCTGATGAAATATTAAGTTGTTTTATGCTGGCATCTGTAGCCCTTTCTTCTGAAAACTTGTATAACAGACACAAGTCACGCCTGCCATAGCAGTGGGTAGTTTTTATTTATTTTTTTTATTTCAAGTACGAAAGATTTCATCTTTGCATTGATAGTTGAACAAGTGCTTTCAAATGCACTGTTACCAGACAATTTAACATGATAAGACATGGTGTTGTATCTCACAGTTCATTACCTTGGATTAAAAAAATGTTATTTCTCACTAACAGCTGTGATTTCTGGTCATGGAGAACTGCATTGTAATGCAATGATCTGCTGCTATAAATCATGACACATTTTCAATTAATCCATTCTGGTACTGTAGATCAGGGCTGCCATGTGTCTGGAAGTAGTATTTTAACCTGAGGACTAACCAGGAGCAGACTGAGGGTGGTCTGGGCTCCCTGGCACTGGGGGTTGTCTGGGCTCCCTGTCTGGCCGCTGCCCGACACTGCCCTGCCGCCCCTGCCATCGCAGCCGATGCCCCTGCTGCCCCAGTCCTACCTGAGGGGTCCTGGTAGTCTGGTGGCCTCTGCAGGGGAGCATGCTTTTCCTGCCCGTTGTGATGTCGCTATTCCCCTGTCTGCCAGCACCACCGTGTTTTCTAAACAGCGACTGAGATTTCCCATGGTAGTCTCGCAGGTCTTGACAGTCTCGTGAGACTTCTGCAGGGAGTATCGGCCGCGATTTGTAAAATACAGTGGTGCCGGGTGTGCGTGGGGGGGGGGGGGAATAGCGGCAGCCCAGCGGGCCGGGCAAGAAAGAACATGTTCCTTCCCACCCCCTGCTGAGGACACTAGATCACCAGCAGCGCTCCAGGTATCCAGGCATCCAGGTAGAACCTCTGGGCCCCCTACATCCTCTGGGCCCTCATACACTGCCTGGTTACCCGAATGGTCAGTCCACCCCTGGGAGTAACCACTGTATTAACATGACTACCTGGAGACCAATTTTCACAGAGTTTAGGGACTTAACTTTGGGAGTTAGGAGTCTGTATTGGTCTCTAAGAGGTCGATATTCAAAAGGTCTATGTGCTTAACTTTGGGACCTATGTACTAAGGTGTGGAATATCTTCTCAAAAGTGCAATTTGCATGACAAATAACACAAAATACCTGGTAATAAACAGAAACATTAAAATTCAGACATTTGGGGGAAGATTCTGTGGAAATCATTTTTGCATAAGGGAAATCTATAAGATTTAGGCATGATATATATAGATTATGCTTTAGTTGATGTCCCAGCGCCTAAAACTATGCAAATCCATTACACCAAAGAAAACGTGGCATAAATTTATGCATGTAGATTTATACAGACTGAGCCACATTCTGTAACAATGCGCCCATGAAATGCCCATTTCCCACCCGTAGCCACGCCCCTTTTGAAATGCCTGCTTTAGAATTTAGGCCCAGTTCTTTACAGAATATGCTTAGAGAGTTATGCGTGTTAAATTCTAATTATTGCCAATTAGTGCGCATTATTGCTTTTTAAGTGCTGTTAACAATGCTGATTGGCTTGCTAAGCTAATTAAGTTACACAGATTGTTATGGAATATTGCTTAGATTTCTGCACGGAATGCTAGGTGCAATATCAAACATATAAATGGCAAGTGACCGACTCACCTGCAAATGCGCAGTAGAGACTTCCCTCTCTGTCCCGCTCTCGCGTCAAGGCGTGATGACGTCAGAGGGTGGAACAGAGAGGAAAATGGAGTCGGACTGTCGGAAGCAGACGCCTGGAAACGAACATTGCGCGTACCAACCTCCACCCTTCACCCAGCGATCTGTCAGGTCAGTGCAGGGGGCCAGGCACGGAGGGGGGAGGGAGTGGCGGCGAGGAGGGTTGCTGGAAATCTCGCCCATTTTTACGAGCTTAACGGCTAGTTTATTTATATATTTTCAGTATTTACATACCGCCTAGACCTAAGTGGTTTACAATTTTCTTTTTCAGGCAATGTTACTGTCAACAATGGGTTGATAATCTAGTATATTTATTTATTTGTTTGTTTGTTTGTTGCATTTGTATCCCAGATTTTCCCACCTCTTTGCAGGCTCAATGTTACATAGTACTGTGAGGTGTTAGCCACCTCCGGTGATGAAACAAATACAGAGTGATGTTGTTACAGAACATTAGAGAATCAAGAGAAGAGCGATATATTGTTCATTGCAGGTTATGGCTTCGTTGTGTTGCTGAGTTCAGTTAAGTTGGGTCAGTAGGGTATGTCTTTTCGAACAGATCGGTCTTTAGTGATTTCCGGAAGTTGAGATGGTCGTGCGTTATCTTTATGGCTTTCGGTAGTGCGTTCCATAGTTGCGTGCTTATATATGAGAAGCTGGATCCGTAAATTGATTTGTACTTGAGTCCCTTGCAGCTAGGGTAGTGAAGATTTAGGTATGTTCGTGATGTTCTGATTGTGTTTCTGTTTGGTATATAGAATCTGGCAGTTTATACATTGTTTGTTTGTTTTTCTTGAAGTGCATTTTTGCAAAGTCACCTTATGTCTGCAGATATCACTTATATGTGGGTACAGTAGGTTTTTAGTGAGTTTTGGACAGTTCACATTTTCCACCACAAGTGTAAACTGTTAGAGTGGGATATGGGTCTGGGTCCCGTTCTCTACAGTGCACTGCACCGACTACTAGGCTACTTGAAGGACTTACTTGCTGCTCTAATAGGACTGGACATAACATAGTAGCATAGTAAATGATGGCAGATAAAAGACCACTATGGTCCTTCCAGTCTGCCCAACAAAATAAACTCATTTTATATGGCATGTGTTAGTTTGTATGTATACCCGAGTTTGATTTCTTCTTGCCATTCTCGGGGCACAGACTGTAGAAGGCTGCCCAGCATTGTTCTTAAAATTTACACTCCAGCCCATCCATATCTATTCAGTCACGATCAGGGCATAGACCCTAGAAGTCTGCGCTAAGATTCCGTGGATCCATTCCTTCTAAACAGGATTCCTTTGTGTTTATCCCACGCATGTTTGAATTCCATTACCGTTTTCATCTCCACCACCTCCCGCAGGAGGGCATTCTACATATCCACCACCTATTCTGTAAAAAAATATTTCCTGATATTAACCCTGAGTCTGCTCCCCTTCAACCTCAATTCATGTCCTCTAGTTCTACCGCCTTCCCATCTCCGGAAAAGGTTCGTTTGCAGATTAATACCTTTCAAATATTTGAACGTCTGTGTCATGTCACCCCTGTTTCTCCTTTCCTCCAAGGTATATATGTTCAGGTCAGCAAGTCTCTCCTCGTACGATTTGCAACGCAAATCCCATACCATTTTTGTAGCTTTTCTTTGCACCACTTCCAGTCTTTTTACATCTTTACCAAGATACGGCCTCCAAAACTGAACATAATACTCCAAGTGGGACCTCAACAATGACTTGTAGGGGAGCATCAACACCTCCTTTCTTCTGCTGGTTATACCCCTCTCTATGCAGCCTAGCTTCCTTCTGGCCACGGCCATCGATTTGTCACATTGTTTCTTCACTTTTAGATCCTCAGACACTAACACCCCAAGGTCTCTCTCCTGAGTCGAGCTTACTAAACTCTCCCCTCCTATGCAGTATCTCTTTTTTGGGTTTCTGCACCCCAAGTGCATCACTCTACACTTCTTGGCATTAAATTTTAACTAATACAAAAAAATAGAAACCTATTTTAACTGCCAGACCCTTGACGATTCTTCTAGTGTTTGGAGATCCCTTCTCATCATTTCTACTCCCACCAGGGTATCCACTCTATTGGCTATTGCTAACTCCCGGCTCCGTTCCTTCTATCTCGCTGCTCCCTATGCCTGGAATAGACTCCTTAAGCCAGTACGTCAGGCTCAGTCTCTGTCTGTCTTCAAGTCTAGGCTTAAAGCCCACCTCTTTGCTACTGCTTTCGACTCCTAACCATGACTCTCTTACTCAACACCCTCACGTATCACCCCTACCACTGCAATTTCCCCACCCCTAGCTGTCTGTTCGTCTGTCCAATTTAGATTGTAAGCTCTGTTGAGCAGGGACTGTCTTTTCATGTTAATTTGTACAGCACTGCGTAAGTCTAGTAGCGCTATAGAAATGTTTAATAGTAGTAGTAGTATTTTCGTGTCATCCACAAAAAGGCAAACCTTTCCTTCCAACCCTTTACCAATATCTCTCACAAATGTATTAAACAGAATAGGCCCCAGCACCAACCCATGAGAAACTCCACTGCTCACCTCCCTTTCCTCCAAGCAGAATCCATTTACCACCACTCTCTGCCACCTGTTGGTCAACCAGTTTCCTATCCAGTTCACCACTTTCGGTCCTAAGTTCAACCCTTTCAGCTTATTCACGAGTCTTCTGTGGGGGACCATATCAAAGGTTTTGCTGAAATCCAAGTAGATTACATCTAGTGCACTTCCTTCATCCAGTTCTTTGGTCATCCAGTCAAAGGAGGAGTGGCCTAGTGGTTAGTGTGGTGGACTTTGGTCCTGGGGAACTGGGTTCAATTCCCACTGCAGGCACAGGCAGCTCTTTGTGACTCTGGGCAAGTGACTTAACCCTCTATTGCCCCAGGTACAAATAAGTACCTGTATATAATATGTAAGCCACATTGAACCTGCTATGAGTGGGAAAGCGCAGGGTACAAATGTAACAAAATAAATAAAAGAAGTCAATAAAATTTGATTGGCAGGATTTTCCTTTGGTAAAGCCATGTTGCCTCGGGTCCTGCAACCCATTGGCTTCTAGAAAGTTAACTATCCTTTCTTTCACCAACGTGAGACTTACCGGTCTGTAGTTTCCCACTTCTTCCGTCTCCACATTTGTGAAAAGGAACCACATGCGCTCATTCTAATCTCATGGAACCTTTCCCGTCTCTAAAGGTCTATTAAATAAATCTTTAAGAGGTCCCACCAGGACTTCTCTGAGCTCCTTCAGTATCCTGGGATGTATCCCATCCAGCCCCATAGCTTTGTCCACCTTCAGATTCTCAAGCTGTTTATAAACTCTTTCTTCCGTAAACTGTGCAATATCCACTCCATTCCCATATGTTCCCTCGGTAACCAACCATGGTCCTTCTCCAGGATTTTCCTCCGTGAATACTGAAGAGAAATAATTGTTTAGCACATTCACTTTATCTTCATCACTCTCCACATAGCCATTCTCATTATCTTTCAGTCTCACAATTCCATTCCTATCTTTTCTTCTTTCTCCACTATATCTGAAAAAGGTCTTGTCACCTCTTTTTACATCTTTAACCATTTTTTCTTCCGTTCGCACTTTCGTTAGCCGTATTTCCCTCTTTGCATCTTTAAGTTTAATCCGGTAAAGAGGAGAGGTTGGTTTAGGGGGAAAGAAAAGAAGCTCAGTCTTGGTCATGTTTAGTTTCAGATGGCGCTAAGACATCCAGGCAGCAATGTCAGACAGGCAGGCTGATACTTTGGCCTGGATTTAGGCTGAAATTTCTGGTGTGGAGAGGTAGATCTGGGAGTCATCAGCGTAAAGATGATACTGAAATCCGTGGGATGAGATCAGAGTACCAAGGAAACAAGTATAGATGGAACAACAACATTTCTAAATTCTATCCTGCAAACCATTTTCAAGGTGGCCAGAGGTGTGTGCCCACCCCGGCCTTGAGCCCTTAAGTCATGGTGAGGGAGAGGGGTTCTGGTTACAGTTCCTATTCTAAATTACCTGCAGGTGGCTACAGCCTGGTGCCTATATAATTCCCCTAGCCTGTGCCCTTCTGTACCTGATGTATTATATTGCAATTGTGATGAAGTAAACATCCATCTAATGCTTTTACCCTTGATTTCCCTTTTCTCCTCAGCACTATACACCATTGATGATACATTCAATGTGAAAAGATGACCCAGCTGTTTGTAGCTCCTTCCTGGCCCTCACCAATGTGGTTTGGTTGTGGGTAAGGGTGTCTGGTGATCAGAGAGCAACCATTGTCTATGCGCTACCTATGGTTATCTGCAAGTTTGAACTTGGCAGATCACTAGTGCTAGACAACATACCTATTATTTACACAACTATGTGCTGTTGGGCTCTATGGTAAGGGGGGGGGGGGGGAGGCTGGATAGGCATTTCTCTTCCTCAACAGAAATGCTCACCCAGCCCCCCCCCCCTTACCTTACAGCCAAGCAGTTTGGAAAGAACAGGTGACCTTCTGTATGGCCACACTTATGACACATATCCACCAAAGTTTCTCTGTCACAGTTCACCTGTCATGCAACCCAGATTGCTGCATCCTCTCACATCAACCCCAGGATTTGATAATATGTAGTGCACAATAGAGACACACACCCTTTTATATAGAAATATATCAAATGTGTATTTAACAACAACAACAAAAATTGAACTATTTACAATTTTTTTTTCCAACAGTCTCTCAAGGCTAACGAGCAGCACCAGGAGCAGCCTCTGTGCCCTCGTTAGCCTGCCTTATCGGCGACACCTCCAGCCTCACTGCTGACACCTCCTGCAGCAACTGGTTTTGGCTATACATCAGTTAGTGCAGGAGGTGCAGTGCTGGGGATGGGGATGGGCTGGGGATGGTGTGGAGAGTGCTAGTGGTGTTGGGCCCGCCTCCTCAAGGAGAGGCATATCATGCCAGGGGTCCTGCTCCTCCTCCTGCTCCACCACCGGTGCAGGCAGTCCTGCCTCCTCCTCCTGCTGCTGCTGGCGCCCTGAGTATGTAAAAGGATTGTCCTTGAGATCAGCACATTCAACGTGGCTTGCATAATGCAGGAGCTGGCTGGCTGGCATGAGACAGGAATGGGGAAAGGTGGGGTCAGTGGTGAGCCCTGGGCTATACACATGGGGTGTGAGATGCATGAGATGACATGACAGGGAACCCTGGAAGCTGGTCTGAAAAAGGAGTACACTATAAGGTGTTGGCAGGGAACACTCATTCCTCAGCAGCATGTTAGCATTTTGAGTTGTGACTATGGTAGGATGACCATTTTTTTGGGGGGGGGGGGGAGGAGGGGGGTGGAAGCACTATTTCTTTACATTACTTTCAAATCATGCTGTGACATCCACTAAGATCAGGACATCAGGCAAGAATACCATGAAACAGTATCCACCCCAGAAAGGGGGATACAGAAGTGAGGCATGTCATCTCATTCATTTCAGAGGAGGTTAGTTGGAAGTTACAGCCACACTCATGGGAGGGTAGTTGCAACCTCAGGCCTTGATCTTGGACAGAGGTGTTATGACTTACATAGAAACTGATATTGTACACGACATTTGCATTATTAAATAAATACATTTACAAATGAGTACAGGTGCCCTGTTTACAATACTTACGTCAAGCCCTGAGGCACTGTCGCACGCTCCTGATGAGGTTGGGGCTGTCCCGCCGTATACGTCTCAGGGACTCCAGGTCCCTCTGAATTCCAAAACGTCTGCAAGATACAAGTTTGTACACCAGGAGTCAGGGGATGGACCTTCTTGCTTTCTTTCACAACACAAATTCATTTGGCAGCCAAACTGTAGAGACACACAACACTGATGATTGTGTGTGTGTGGGGGGGGGGGGGGGGGGGAGGGCATTACATTGGTACAGGTGATGTCATTGAGGTGGACATGAGGGCAGAAAGTACCATTTGTGTACAGTATTGTAAGGATGAGGGAATGGTTTTCCTTCCTAGTACATAGATTCTATTAATGAATCTACATGCGCACATATCACTGATTACCCTTGAAGTGGAGGAGTGGCCTAGTGGTTAGGGTGGTGGACTTTGGTCCTGAGGAACTGAGTTCGATTCCCGGCACAGGCAGCTCCTTGTGACTGTGGGCAAGTCACTTAACCCTCCATTACCCCATGTAAGCCGCATTGAGGCTGCCATGAGTGGGAAGCGCAGGGTACAAATGTAACAAAAATAAAATAGATACTATTGGAGATTCTACATGGAATGTTGCTACTATTGGAGATTCTACATGGAATGTTGCTATTCCACTAGCAACATTCCATGTAGAAGGCTGCGCAGCCTTCTGTTTCTGTGAGTCTGATGTCCTGCACGTATGTGCAGGACGTCAGACTCACAGAAGCAGAAGCCTGCGCGGCCACATTGGTGATCTGCAAGGGCCGACTTCTAGTGGAATAGCAACATTCCATGTAGAATCTCAAATTGTAGCAACAGTGGAGGAGTGGCCTAGTGGTTAGGGTGGCCTAGTGGTTAGGGTGGTGGACTTTGGTCCTGAGGAACTGAGTTCGATTCCTGGCACAGGCAGCTCCTTGTGACTCTGGACAAGTCACTTAACCCTCCATTGCCCCATGTAAGCCGCATTGAGCCTGCCATGAGTGGGAAAGCGCGGGGTACAAATGTAACAAAAAAAAAAATGCAGACTACAGTTAGTGCTTACATTGCTGAGAGAGCTTTTAAATGTGGTGCTACAGGAGGGGGACCTGATAGCCGAGGAACAGGGGGGGGGGGGGGTGACAAAAAGCAGTTACCTTTCCAGGCTCTGTCTTATCTGTGTCCATGTTCTAATGGACATATTCCTGGGGGCAGGGGGTGGTGGTGCATAAAGAGCCTGTTCCGGTGCCTCAGGCAGAGCAGCACAAGGAGCAGACTCTCAACCACACTAAAGTTTGGCTCACGTCTGAGAGCCATGTTTCTCAGTGAATAACTGTTGCCTTATATGGACGTCCATGCATGATGGACGTGCACAGTTCCATATATGGATGACCATCCCATATATGGACGGGTCAACACATGGATGTCCTGCCCCATATATGATGTGTCGGCACGTGGACGACCATGATGCATGGATGTCCATGACGTGCATGGACCGCCATCACGCGTGCGGGGCCTTATTTGGATGAGTACGTGTTCACACGTGCGGAGCCTTCCTTATATGGATCATTATCAAGTGAACGAACCTCTTCATATATACACAATAAAATATGTATGTCCTTATATTTCCCATAGCTGCATGTTCCGCAAGTACAGTGCATGTAGTTGTGGACATCGAGGTACGGGAAATATAAGGAAAATTCATAGTGATAAATACAGTAACAAGGACGTGTTTCTCAGAGAACTGCCGAAGGGCATCCCTCTTACAGGCCCGCCGTCCTTCGGTGGGCCTAGTAAGATGGACATCCTTCGGCAGTTCTGTGAGAAACACGTTCTTGTTACTGAACTTTACACATGAATGTTCCTTATATTTCCCGTACCTGGATGTCTGCAACTACATCCACTGTACTTGCGGGAAAACCAGGTATATCAGAGAAGTCCAAAGTATAGTAATAAAAACGTCTTTGTCCTAGAACTGGCGAAGGACGTTAATATGACAAATTGGCAAGTACAGTGAATGTTTTGGAGATGTCCTTTCGCGGTTCTGGAAGATGGGCGTCCTTTTTACTATACTTTGGGCGTCCCTGATTTGGGCGTTTCGCACTGCAATAATGGAACGTCTACGGACGTTCATACTATTTTTTTGATTATACCTACCTGCTTTTGGCCAACTTCGCGAGGGCGTCCTAATTCATACTTGGATGACCTTTCGAAAATGCCCCTCCACGTCGGTTATGCGTGCTCTTATGAAATTGCACTTAGACACCCTGTGGCACTTACACATGTAAGTGCTAGTATTCTATACTTTTACTTATGCAAGGGATGCCTAAATGCAGGTGCCCAGTTAAAGAGTTTCCTTTTCATTGTGCAAATGTTCCATAAAGTCCTCTACTGCATTTTTGTATTCTCTGACTATAATTAGTATGCATTACCCCCTGATTCTATAAAAGTTGCCAAACATTGTGCGTGCAAGTTTAGCTGCACCCTCGATTTGTAAAACCCGTGCTGATGCCAGCGCCAGCCCCCTTTTGCTGCAGTTTGGTAAAAGGAGCTTTGAGTTTAGTAGAATAACAAGCCAATTAGTGCCAATAATTGGCCTTTTAACAAGCAATTATTGACACTAATTAGATTTAATTAGCACTTACATGCATACAATTAGACAAGGAATCCACACCTAAAATTTATGCATGGCCCATAAAAAGAGGATTAGAAATGGGAGGGTTATTTATTTATTTGTTACATTTGTATCCCACATTTCCCCACCTATTTGTAGGCTCAATGTGGCTTACATAGTACCGGAGAGGCCTTTGCAGGCTCCGGTGTGAACAAATACAGGGTGATGTTGTGGTAAGATCAAGTTCATGTGGAACAGCCACATTAGGGAATCGGAGAACAGAAGAGTTGTGTTATGTCCATTATGTGCTTTAGTTTGGTTGTGTTGCAGAGATGAGGCATTTAAGTTGGATCGGTAGGTTATTCCTTTTTAATCAGGTTGGTTTTTAGTGGTTTTTAGTTGGTTTTAAGTTGGTTCATAGGCATTATGGGGCAGATTGGAGGTGTGGTTTTGAGTCACACGTGTAATTATTGAATATTGGTGCTCCACGGATAAATTTAGGTGCAGGCATTTGTAACACATTTTTTTGGTTAAAATGGCAGGGACTAAATTTAAGCGCAACCTCTCCACTTAAGCATTTACTCTAAAAACTGTGCCAAACTTTAGGCGAGGCTTATAGAATACCGATTAAGTGTTTTTTCAGCGTCAATTTTTTAGGCACCATTCATAGAAACTAGTCCTATATATATCTTCTTTAATACAGAAGCTGTTGACTTGCAGTCTTAAAGCATAACTTGGGATAAATAGAATGCAGTTTTGCATGCTTTTTATGACAAATTGCTTTATTTGTTGGTGTGGCAGTTCATTTATTTCCCTCAGAGAATTCACTCGGAATGCTGAGCCACGATGCTACAAACTGGCAAATATTTATGTAATCAGTCTGCTAATCAGTTGTATTAAATATATGATCTTTATTGAAAGCATCTGAAAATAAGGAGAAACCATGCATCACCATATTAACCAATCGCAAGAAATATTTATTTGACCATCATCATGATAAAGAACGCTAAACCCGACTGACTTAAATTAGCTCCAAAAGCAATCACCATAAAGTGGCTCACATGGATCTGCTTGGCCCTATCCCCGTAATCTATAATCCGTCTAGAAAACACTGGACTAAGAAACACCTTAACTGTAATGTCAGATACCTGCTAGACAACGCCAATATACATCATCACCATTTGTAACCTTTTGAAGTTACCCAAACAAGTTTCCCCTTTGGAATATAACTCTTAACTCACTCCTGTCCCCGCCATTTATATCAACACCAGGTCTGTGGGGAACAAGGCTCTCTTACTCAGGGATCTGCTAGAATCTTCAGATCTGGGTTTACTGTTTATCTCAGAAACATGGCTCACAGAAGCTAACAGTCCGATATTGTCTCATACCTATCCACCTGGTTATGGTATTCTTCACTCTCCAAGACAGGGTAAAAAAGGCGACGAACTTGCTCTTATATTTAAGAGTTTTTTTTCCCTGAACTGGAAAATATGCTGTGCAAATTCTGCGGATTCAAAAAAGGCAAATCAAATCACCCTACTCCTCATTTACTGTCCTCCGGGAGCTTGGTCCAAGGCAGAACCTTGACTTGTAGAGATTACTTCCTCTGCCATGTCACAATTTTCTAGGATTATCTTCCTGGAAGAGTTAAACCTATACTTGGAAAATGATGCAGACACTAATGTCCATAACTTCAAATCATTCCTGAAGGACTGCAAACTAACGACATTCATCGAGGGTACAACTCATGAAAAAGGCCATATGTTAGACTTCATGATTTCCTATCCTAATAGCTTGATCAGTTCATTCAAATGGAAGACAGTACCATGGTCTGACTACTTCCAACTGGATTTCAGCATTGATATCTATCTGCATGTCAAGATTAACCAGTCACAAGTCATCCAAACTTATCTCCAACAGAGATAAACTCAACAAGGCACTTTCTAATCTGAGCAAGCAGATTCCCTCACTACCTCATCTCTTACACATGGTTCGATCAAATCCTGCTGGGATACCAAGGTGAAAGCCATACTAGACAAAATTGCTCCATATACCACTGAAAAGGTCAAGACGTCCAGAAATTCACCATGGTTTACAGATGAACTATCCATCCTAGAAAGGGAATGTTGAAGCCTTGAAAAGCAGTGGAGAAAGAACAAAGATACTACTGATAAATCCAAATGGAAGTCAGCCTTCCGACACTACAAAAAGGTAGCTGATTCAAAACATAGTAACATAGTAAATGACGACAAATAAAGACCTGAATGGTCCATACAGTCTGCCCAACAAGATAAATTCATTTTACATGATATGCGATACTTTATATGTATACCCGAGTTTGATATGTCCTTGCCTTTCTCAGGGTACAGACCATAGAAGTCTGCCCAGCACTGGTTTTGCTTCCCAATTACCGGTGTTGCCACCTAATCTCTGCTAAGATTCCGTGAATCCATTCCTTCTAAACAGGATTACTTTGTGTTTATCCAAAGCATGTTTGAATTCCATTCACGTTTTCATCTCCACCACCTCTCGCAGGAAGGCATTTCACGTATCTACCACCCTTTCCGTGAAAAAATACTTCCTGACATTAATCCTGAGTCTGCCCCCCTTCAACCTCAATTCATGTCCTCTAGTTCTACCACCTTCCCATCTCCGGAAAAGATTTGTTTGCGGATTAATACCTTTCAAATATTTGAATGTCTGTATCATGTCACCCCTATTTCTCCTTTCCTCCAAGGTATACAACATGATGTTCAGGTCGGCAAATCTCTCCTCATACAGTTTGCCATGCAAATCCCGTACCATTTCTGTAGCTTTTCTTTGCACCGCTTCCAGTCTTTTTACATCTAGCTAGATACGTCCTCCAAAACTAAACACAATACTCTAGGTATTATGCAGGCAAATATCACCAGAGACTGCCCCTGCACTGCTCAGTTTGTACCAGGGATGGTCTGCTTGTGGAGCCTGGGTAGTGTCTGGAAGGAGCCGGTACTTAAACAGTTAGAGGTGATATTCGGAGACTTCTAACCGGTTAGGTAAATGGCTAAAGTCAGGACAGCAAGAAAAATATCCTAACTTCAGCCATCCAGCTAACCAGCCACCAGTCTGAATATTGGCCGGTGTCTGGTTAACTTCTGAGTAGCAGCTTTGAGGCTTCTGGGTCTTCCCCAGTCCCAATTCCCCTCCCTCCCATCCCCTAAAGAAAGCTGAAGCCCCAGGTCTGAACTTCCACACTCCAATCCTGATCTCCCCTCCCTTCTACCCCTCCCAAAGAAAGCTGAAGCCCCCACCCCCATAGGTTCCCTGGGCCTACTTGAAATGTCAATGGTAGTCTAGGGAGGGGGGGCAATCACTTCTCCTTGCTGTGGGCCCAACCTCAAAATGTTCACCACACCCCCTAGCAGCAGTCTTCAGGCGCTTCTCAAGGCGGTCCATAGATGGAGCTTGGGCAAAGCTGGAGGTTTTTGATCATTGTTCATATTCATAGTAACATATGTTACTATAGCAGCCTAATAGGTCAAGATGATCTTAACAACAAAATACGTTTCTCCTTAGTTAAAAAACTAGCTTCCACTAATGATGATGAACATTCACAGAAAACATGTCCCATCGCCCAAGACTTTGCTGATCATTTTGCCAATAAGATCTTCCAAATTAGGTCTGAACTATCTAAAGCTATCCCAACAGAGAAAAATAGTCCTACCCATAGTTCAGCCTCAGTCGCTGGAGATCCTACAATCCAAGGACTCAAAACTGACCAAAACTGGGAATCGTTTCAACCACTAATAGTTGAGGATGCAAGATCATTGCTATTGAAATGCTCCCAAGCCAACGGGTCCCTGGATCAATGCCCAAAATGCCTACTGAAATCCATCCCTACGGAAGCAGTAAACTGGTTACTCAATGATCTCAATGAGCTGTTAAAAATTGTCTCTCTTCCTTCTGATATGGGTAAAATTGTTCTCACTCCATTGTTGAAGGGATCTAGGCTAGATGTAACATTACTTGCAAACTACTGTCCAGTGGCATGCATACCTGTTTTTACTAAAGTATTAGAAACCTACATCAGGAAACAACTGTCTTTATATCTGGAAAATTTTTCTATATTACACTAGCCACAATTTGGCCTCAGATCATCACATACTACAGTGACATTGCTGCTAGTTCTAACTACATATGTTAAATAACACGTATGCAAAGGCGACCAAGTAATTCTTCTCCGATTTGATATATCGGCAACATTCGATGCGGTTGACTACACATTGCTACTCAAATGCCTGAACCAGATAGAAGTAACAGAGACTATGATCAAATGGTTCAGTGAATTCATTTCAAATCAAAGCTATTCTGTCAAGCAAAACAACCAACTTTCCAACTACTGGTCTCCTAACTGTGGGGTCTCACAGGAATCTCCCCTCTCACCTATGTTGTTCAATCTCTTTATGTCATGTCTTGCCTCAATACACCTGGGTCTTAATAAACTACTATTATCCTACACAGATGGCATCCTGCTTCTCTTACCAGTGACAACATCAAACGAAGATACAACTGAGCCTGTAGCAAATGGCATAACTGCTTTTAGCACCTGGGCTCTGACCAATAAACTCAAATTGAATGTGCAAAAATCCAAGGTCCTATGGTTCCTAAATATAGTAACATAGTAGATGATGGCAGAAAAAGACCTGCACGGTCCATTCAGTCTGCCCAACAAGACAACTCATGTGTGCTACTTTTTGTGTATACCCTACTTTGATTTGTACCTATGCTCTTCAGGGCACAGACCGTATAAGTCTGCCCAGCACTATCCCCGCCTCCCAACCACCAGCTCCACCTCCCAACCACCGGCTCTGGCACAGACCGTATAAGTCTGCCCAGCACTATCCCTGTCTCCCACCACCAGCTCTGGCACAGACCGTATAAGTCTGCCCAGCACTATCCCCGCCTCCCACCACCGGCTCTGGCACAGACTGTATAAGTCTGCCCAGCACTATCCCTGCCTCCCAACCTCCAGTCCCGCCTCCCACCAGGAGTTGAGGTCCCATCATCAATATCTTTGTCCAATGGTTAAAGCTTTACAGTCAAGTCAGAAACCAGTGTACTAGGGGTCTTGCTTGACTTTTCACTCACCTTCTCTTCCCATGTTAACCGGCTATGGAAGAAAACACTATTCAAAATGAGACAGCTACGTCTAGTCAGATCATTCTTCAACCAAAAAACCTTTGCAGTACTAGTCCAAATGTTAGTCCTACCTCACTTGGATTACTGTAATGTTCTATTTCTATCAGAAAAAAATGCAAATCATACAGAATACAGCTGCTAGACTAATATACAGATTGAATAGATATACTAGTGTTTCAACTCATCTTAACAAACTGCACTGGCTTCCCATAGCACAAAAACTCAGGTTTGAAAGTTTTTCAAATCTTACAGGGTTTCACCTCTGAACTGCTGACTAAGCTCACTTTGCTACATTTGGTCCAGTCCAACAGACTGAAAGAACAACTGAAGCTAGTGTCAACATTTCAAAAGACAACTTCTGATCTGATGAAGGGCTACCTTTGAAAGCTAGTCAAAAAATATATTAAGTTAGTCCAATAAAAAAGGTATCATCTTATTTTCTTTTCTATGTTTTTTTATTTTATTTTATTCTATTTCTATTGATTACCTTTAAAAGTGGACTATCATGGCTACCACATCTCTCTACAAAAGACAACTTAAAATCAGAAGATTTTCAGCTCTCTGTTCCCTATACTTTAAGTTAAAATATGGATCAATTATAAAACTAACTAAACATTTGTTTACTATCTAAATAGTACCCGGAAAGTACAGGAAATGTAGTTGCTCACAGATTACAGAATATATCTGTTTACAGGGTCTCAGTAAAGAGGTCTTTCTTATTCTACTTTCAAGCTGAGTCTGGAGAAAAAGCCTAGCTGAATTTTGAGCTCCTGGGTCAATCAGAGCCAGAACAATAAATTTTAAAAATAGCTGACCACATCACTGCAGGTTACCTTTTATCTGAGTTAACTAAAGAAGGAACAGTCTGTAACAACTTTTTTGTTGTTGTTTCATATTTTTATTAAGGTTTTTCAAGCATAACACAAAACAAAAAGGAAAAACCAACAGTAACAATAATCCATGGCAAATAAAGAAACAAAAATGAAAAAAACAGAACAACATCAGCATTTCATGACAATACCCGTATCAAATCAGCTATATACAGTAATCAGGTAGTGCTAGTGGGAGTCTGACAAAATGAATCTAAACGAGCCCAAGTCTTCAAGACAGATGGAACAACTTTAAACATAAACAAGCACCACCTGCTGGCCAAACTAGAGAAATACACTTTAAGAAATAATACAGTTTTACAGGCTCGAAACCCACTGTTTTGTCACAATAACATTACTGGAATGTTGCAACAGGCAGATATCCAAACTTCATACTTTTCTTGTAACAAACAGTTCACTTTGCTGAAAGATTTCCTGTCATATTTGCTTTCATAGCTGCCACTGCACACTGAGCAGAGGGTTTCAACCAGTGACGTAGCTAGGTGGGGCGCCAGGGGAGCGGCTGCTCCCCCAAACGGAGTTCTGCTGGCGCCTACTTTTTCTCATCATGTTGCACTGAAAATGTGCGCCGGTGCCTGGCGGAAGTCTGCTTTCGCTCTCCCCGTGCCGTCAACCTGGCTCTGAGCACACCATCCGTACTCTCATAGTAACACAGTAACATAGTAGAAGACGGCAGAAAAAGACCTGCATGGTCCATCCAGTCTGCCCATGGCAAACTCATATGTGTATACCTTACCTTGAATTTGTACCTGTCCTTTTCAGGGCACAGACCATATAAGTCTGCCCAGCAGTATTTCCCGCCTCCCAACCACCAGTCCCGCCTCCCATCACCGGCTCTGTTACAGACCGTATAAGTCTGCCCTCCCCTATCCTCGCCTCCCAACCACCACCCCCTCTTCCCCCCAACTGCTCCGCCACCCAATTTCAGCTAAGCTTCTGAGGATCCATTCCTTCTGCACAGGATTCCTCTATGCATATCCCACGCATGTTTGAACTCCGTTACCGTTTTCATCTCCACCACCTCCCGCAGGAGGGCATTCCAAGCGTCCACCACCCTCTCCGTGAAAAAATACTTCCTGACATCTTTCCTGAGTCTGCCCCCCTTCAATCTCATTTCATGTCCTCTCGTTCTACCGCCTTCCCATCTCCGGAAAAGATTCGTTTGCGGATTAATACCTTTCAAATATTTGAACGTCTGTATCATATCACCCTTGTTCCTCCTTTCCTCCAGGGTATACATGTTCAGGTCAGCAAGCCTCTCTTCATACGTCTTGGAACGTAAATCCCATACCATCCTCGTAGCTTTTCTTTGCACCGCTTCCATTTTTTTAACATCCTTCGCAAGATACGGCCTCCAAAACTGAACACAATACTCCAGGTGGGGCCTCACCAACGTCTTATACAGGGGCATTAAAACCTCCTTTCTTCTGCTGGTCACTCCTCTCTCTATACAGCCTAGCAATCTTCTAGCTACTGCCACCGCCTTGTCGCACTGTTTCGTCGCCTTCAGGTCCTCAGATACTATCACCCCAAGATCCCTCTCCCCGTCCGTGCCTATCAGACTCTCCCCGCCTAACACATACGTCTCCCTTGGATTTCTACTCCCTAAGTGCATCACTTTGCATTTCTTCGCATTGAATTTTAATTGCCAAACGTTAGACCATTCTTCTAGCTTCTTCAGATCTTTTTTCATGTTTTCCACACCCTCCGGGGTGTGCACTCTGTTGGAAATCTTGGTGTCATCCGCAAAAAGGCAAACTTTACCTTGTAACCCTTCGGCAATGTCACTCACAAATATATTGAACAGAATCGGCCCCAGCACCGATCCCTGAGGCACTCCACTACTCACCTTTCCTTCCTCCGAGCGAACTCCATTCACCACCACCCTCTGGTGTCTGTCCGTCAACCAGTTCCTAATCCAGTTCACCACTTCGGGTCCTATTTTCAGGCCGTCTAGTTTATTTAAGAGCCTCCTGTGGGGAACCGTGTCGAACGCCTTGCTGAAATCTAAGTAGATGACGTCCATAGCACGTCCTTGATTTCATTCTCCCGTCACCCAGTCAAAGAATTCAATGAGATTCGTTTGGCACGATTTCCCTTTGGTGAAACCATGTTGTCTCGGATCTTGCAACTTATTGGCTTCCAGGAAATTCACTATCCTTTCCTTCACCATGGCTTCCATTACTTTTCCAATAACCGAAGTGAGGCTTACCGGCCTGTAGTTTCCAGCTTCTTCCCTATCCCCACTTTTGTGAAGAGGGACCACCTCCGCTGTTCTCCAATCCCTCGGAACCTCTTCCGTCTCCAAGGATTTATTAAACAAGTCTTTAAGAGGACCCGCTAGAACCTCTCTGAGCTCCCTCAGTATTCTGGGGTGGATCCCGTCCGGCCCCATGGCTTTGTCCACCTTTAGCTTTCCAAGTTGTTGATACACACTCTCTTCCGTGAACGGCGCTCTATCCACCTCATTTTCAGGTGTACTTTTGCCAGTCTCTCTCGGTCCTTCCCCAGGGTTTTCTTCAGTGAAAACAGAACAAAAGTATCTATTTAGCAAATTGGCTTTTTCTTCATCATTTTCTACATAGCGTTTTGTTGTCTCTTTTAGTCTCACAATTCCCTTTATAGTCTTTCTCCTTTCACTAATATACCTGAAGAAGTTTTTGTCTCCCCTCCTTACATTTCTAGCCATTTGTTCTTCCGCTTGCGCCTTCGCCAGACGTACCTCTCTCTTGGCTTCTTTCAGTTTCATCTGGTATTCCTCCCCGTGTTCCTCCTCTTGAGATTTTCTATATTTCTGGAACGCTAACTCTTTAATCTTTATTTTCTCAGCCACTTGCTTTGAGAACTATATCGGTTTCCTTTTTCTCCTGCTTTTATTTACTCTCCTTACAGAAAGGTCTGTGGCCCTGTTTATTACTTCTTTTAGCCTGGACCACTGTCCTTCCACTTCTCGTATGTCCTCCCAGCCCATCAGCTCCTTCCTCAGGTATTCTCCCATTTTGTTAAAGTCAGCTCGCTTGAAATCGAGGACTTTGAGTTTAGAGTGGCCGCCGTCCACATGAGCCGTTACATCAAAACAAACCGTTTGATGGTCACTGTTTCCAAGGTGCGCAGCTACTCGGACATTTGACACACTATCCCCATTCGTGAGCACCAGATCCAACGTGGCTGCCTCCCTCGTGGGTTCGTTCACCATTTGTCTGAGCAGAGCACTTTGGAAAGCATCCACAATCTCTCTACTTCTTTCTCGTCCATGCTCTCATTACCTCTCGCCTTGACTACTGCAACCTACTCCTCACTGGCCTCCCACTTAACCATCTATCCCCCCTTCAATCAGTTCAGAACTCGGCTGCACCTCTTATATTCCGCCTGAACCGATATACTCATATCACCCCTCTCCTCAGGTCACTTCACTGGCTTCCAATCAGATACTGCATTCAGTTCAAGCTTCTCCTTCTTACCTACAAATGCACTCAGTCTGCAGCCCCTCATTACCTCTCTACCCTCATCTCCCCTTATGTTCCCACCCGAAACCTCCGCTCACAGGACAAATCCCTCCTCTCAGTACCCTTCTCCACCACCGCCAACTCCAGGCTCCGCCCATTCTGCCTCGCCTCACCCTATGCCTGGAATAAACTTCCTGAGCCCTTACGCCAAGCCCCCTCCCTACCCATCTTCAAATCCTTGCTCAAAGCCCACCTCTTCAATGTTGCCTTTGACACCTAATCTTTATACCTTTCAGGAAATCTAGACTGCCCCAATTTGACTGCCCCTTCTTGATTGACTGTACACTTGTCCTTTAGATTGTAAGCTATTTGAGCAGGGACTGTCTTTCTATGTTAAACTGTACAGCGCTTCGTAACCCTAGTAGCGCTTTAGAAATGTTAAATAGTAGTAGTAGTAGTAGTAGTAGTAGTAGTAGTAGTAGTAGTAGTAGTACATCTTATCTCCTCTCAGACGAGGGCGGGCCAGGGTGGAAAGGAGGGAAGTCCGGAGAGAGGTGATCAGCTGTTGTTGCTGGTGCAGCGCCTTTACACGGAGGTGAGAGGCGCTGTGAGGGCCCGATGGCAGACAGAGGGGGGCGGGTGGAGGGGGGAGCGTCGGCGAAGACCTTAGGGGGGGGCGGAAGGGGCGGGACCACGGGGGCGGAGGATGACGGGGAAGCTGTCATTTCAAGGGAGGGAGGGGGCCAGGGCTGCGAAAAGCTCTGATTTCAATGCAGGGGGGAGGGAGAAGCGGCGTACCATGGTAGGTGTAGCGGATGCCTGCAGCATCGGAGCCTGTGATTTTTTTTATAATACACTACAGTGAAGAATGTCCATAAAGGACGCTCCTGACGAGCACTTGGTTGTTTTTGTCCCCTCCCGATTTTTTTTTTTTTTTTTTTTACATTTTATAAGTTTTCCAAGCCCGCGCAGCCCCACCGAGAGGTACAGACCTCTCGTTAGATTTTCCAGCGATATCCAGCGTTAGGGCAAGCAGAAAAGCTTAGTGCATCTCATTTCAATAGGGTTTCTACACAATTTGCTCATCTGCATTCCGTTTGTGTTAGCTGCTACCGTTGTTGGAAAAAAGTATTTAGCGCATGCCAGGGTTTACTACTTGCTCGTTAATGGCCCGTTATTGGCTCGTAAAGTTTAGTGCATCTGGCCCTTGGTAAACAAAAAATACCTTCCCTCCATGCTAGAGGTTATATATAGCTGGTATAAATGTGGTGTCAGCTTTGGCTTACACCAGGGGCGTAGCCAGACACCCACATTTGGGTGGGCCTGGGCCCAAGATGAGTGGGCAGAAGAACTCCGCCCTGTCCCACAAGTGATTTGGTCTCTCACTCTCTTGCCTGTGTGCCATATGGTCTCTCAAACATCCCCCCTACCCCGCATACCTTTTAAATAGCAGATTTTCACTGGCAGCGAGCAGCAGCTAACACACACTGCTCATGTTGGCCCCACAGTCTTCCCTCTGATGCAACTTCCTGTTTTCGCATAGGCGGGAATACATCAGAGGGAAGGCTGGTATGCAGTTGTTAGGAGTTTTCGGCTGATGGGGCTTGGGGATCCCTGCCAGACACATCATAGCTGTGCTGCTACTGGGTGGGCCTGAGTCCAAAGTAGGTGGGCCTAGGCCCATCCAGGCCCACCCTTGGCTACGCCACTGGCTTACACCTGCATATCTGCTGTTTATAGATTGTGTCATAGGTGTATACTTTTTCACCTCATCTGCTACATTTCTGATGAAGCATCGTTGCCTCTCCATAAACCTATTTCACTTCTTTATAAAATCATTTTTGGCCTATGTCTTATCATATATGCATGTTTGTGCCAAATTTTGGAACATATACGACACATAAAATGACCTCCTTATTCTCCGTTTTCATTTTTAAAAATTGAAACTCAGAGTGCAACGGCAAATATGGGTGATAAGGCCCATCTAGTCTACCCAATTAATTTCCTGGTACAAAGTTCAGAGCCCCAAAAGATACGGCAACTATTTTGCAGAACTTACTCAAGCGAACTGATAAGACACCAGATTTTTCATCGGCGTCCTGCCTTTCCGTTGCTCCTCTTCTGAGTTGGAAGCCACTCAGTCCAAACATTTGAGCCAAGCTGGCATGGTGGCATTCGCATCTAAAAGTTTTGTTCCAGCACATGCCAGTTTGGACTTGATTTTGAAGAAACATAGATTTAGATTCTGAGTTTTGCCCAGCTCTCATTATCAGGATATTATTAGCTAACTAGCCAGCGAGCTCACCAAGTGCAATTTAAAACAGAAGTACAACAATTTAAAAGGAATCATGTTTCTTGCCATCTCCTTTGCCAGCTGATTACTATAATGAAGTTTTACTTGCCGCGGCTGATTGACAGTTTACGACCATGTGTGACAATAGATCCAATGTGCGTGGCAGTCATCGTAGAAACGTCTGCCAAAGACCGAGGAGCAGGCTGGACATCTAGAATAGCAAATAACAAGCGAGAAGTACTTGAAGTGAGAAAAGCCTTCACATGATCCACTAAATATTACAGAGGCCAGTCAACAGACAAACAAAGAAATAATAGGCAACCCGCTGAGTCTAATGGCAACTCTGATTGCGCTTATTGTAAGGCAAGTCATTAGGAAGGCTTTATCTAGGGGGTGTACACAAGCAGATTAATGATTTTCTGGAAAACGTTCCGTGCTTGAGAAAAAAAAGTGATTTGCCTGTGGCAAGAGCGAAAAGCTGAACGACGCTTTTCATTAGGGCATAACGTTGCCATCAGCTGAGCTAGCCAGCCTGGGATATAAACTTTGAAACTTCCTGCTTTTGTTGAAAAAGGCAGACATTTCAAATATTCAGAATAGATCAAGTTTCATGCGCATTCGTTTCTGTTCAGCTTTAAGATGGGGTTGGGGGAAGTGCGGTTGAGTGGGGGTGAGTGCGATATAGATATGCAGACAATGAAAGAAGAATTAGATGGGCTACGTAGTATAAAAAGTTTAATTGCACCAGCCACCCGATAAGTGTTATGAATAAATCAAAGCAAGGAGAGAAAGTGGGAAGCTTAATATGACAGTTCAGGTAGACACAGGAGTCCTCAGTTCAGCAGAGACTGTTTGACAATAAAGGGACTGATCTGGGCCTCGTCGGGGCCTTTTGGCAGACTAATAGTCTGTACGTCTAACTCCATCTCTACCTGTTTTCAAATCTATGCTGAAAACCCACCTTTTCACTGCTGCTTTTGGCTCCTAGCCACTACTCATTGCCCTCCCCTTGTTCCTTCTCACCCAGTACTTCCCTCGCCCTTAATTGTCTTGTCTGTCTTTGTTATTTTAGATTGCAAGCTCTATTGAGCCGGGACTGTCTGTGTCAGATGTTCAGTGCTGCGTGCGTCTGGTAGCGCTATACAAATGCTAATAATAATAATAATAATAGTCTGTAGGAGTGGAGGAGTGACCTAGTGGTTGGAGCACCAGTCTTGCAATCCAGAGGTGGCTGGTTCAAATCCCACTGCTGCTCCTTGTGATCTTGGGCAAGTCAATTAACCCTCCACTGCCTCAGGTACAAACTTAGATTGTGAGCCCTCCTGGGACAGAGAAATATCCAGAGTACCTGAATGTAACTCACCTTAAGCTACTACTGAAAAAGGTGTGAGCAAAATCTAAATAAATAAAATAATAATAGTGTGCTCAGTGGCGTAGGAAGGGGGGGGGGTGGGGCGGTCCGCCCCGGGTGCACGCCGCTGGGGGGGGTGTCTGCTCCGCTGGTTCACTGCTCCCTCTGCCCCAGAACAGGTTACTTCCTGTTCCGGGGCAGAGACAGCAGAGAACTAGCAGAGCCGACGCAGTTTCCAGCGACGTGCACTAGGGCGGTTAGGCCCTCCCGCCCATCCCTCGCCGCTTTCCCATGTAAGTACGTGCTCCGGGGGGGGGGTGCGCCATGGAGGGGGGAGGGTGCACTCCAGAGGGGGGAGGGTGCGCCGTGCTGCACCCGGGGGGGGGGGGTGCGCAGCGGCGACCCGCCCCGGGTGTCAGCTGCCCTCGTTACGGCACTGAGTGTGCTATGAATTAATGGCTTGACATGCATGCTAATCCACATCCTATGAACCTTATTTAGTATGTACTTAAATGATTGTATATTTATATACAAAATAGGTCGCATCAGATGTTATCAAGGCTTTATGAACTCAGACAAAATAGCACATGGCGTGCTGTCTTCCATGTTTTCATAGTTAATAAAGTGTGGTGCTGTCAGAAACAAGTACTTATTAGAACAATACATTATAAAAAGATGTTTATGTATTTTTTCAGGTTATGTTTATGTTTAAATTAATTAAGATCTCTGTTGACACTAAGTACAAACTGAACAAGAGGAAAACCAACTGAGAGGCTCAGTGTGAAACCTCAGGTTTTTGAATTTTCCTAAGAATGATTTGATGTCATCGAGGGAATTGTCTAAGAACTACATAATGGAAGTCTACAGTTGCCAGTTCCTCCAGTTAGTAAGATCTATTACCTTCCTTTTAAAAAGAGACAGGCTACGAGGCCTACAGAAGTGGCATCTGATGTAGGCTTGCAACCAGGGCCGGTCTTAGCAAGTGCGGGGCCCTGTGCAGACCAATTTGGTGGGTCCCCATCCTAGCCCCGCCCCCGTCCCGCCCTAGCTCCACCCCATTGATAAGATTATTCAATTTTTAGAAAATGTTTTATTTATGAAATGTCAAATAAAGACAAACGAAGCTAAACTTGTACAGAAAAACTGATTGAAATAATAAGCACAATGATATCATGAACCCCCCCCCCCCAGAAATTATTCAGTTCAAGTCCACTACAATTAGTAGTTCCAATTCTCATAGCAAAGGAGAATAAAGGAAAAATATTAATTAAGAAAAGAGGTCCTATGCGGCCGCCTCGGTCGCCTCGGCCTAAGACCGCCCCTGCTTGCAACAAGTTTCTCCAGACAGTTTAAATATATCTGAGTCTTTGGAAAAATCTCAAGAAATGGTGGAGACATATGCTATATTCTGGGTTTCAGTTGTGTTCGAGACTGATACGAATTTAGGGGGTATTTTATGAAGCGGCGGTAAGCCCAAAGCTGGCTTACTGCTCGCTAATCCAGAACTACCGCCGGGCTACCATAGCAACCTGGTGGTGGTTCCCACCCCCAGTGCACACCACTTCAGGTGCTATAAAATTTTTGTAGCACCAGTGTTTACCCGATGGATATAGGGCAATGCCACTAGCCAGGGCTGCCGAGAGGGGGGGGGGGGCAAAATTCCCTGGGCCCGGGCGATGCCAGGGTGAGGCCACCGGCGCTGCAGTCCCCGGTCTCACCTGCCTGCCTCCACGGCTCCGGGCCCCCTTCATTCAAAGCGGCAGTCGCAGATCGCCTCTCTTCTGGCCTTCCATCCCTGTGTCCCGCCCTCACGGAAACCAGAAGTTACATCAGACAAGGGCGGGACACAAGGAGGGAAGGCCAGAAGAGAGGCGATCTGTGACTGCCGCTTTGAATGAAGGGGGCCCGGAGCCGTGGAGGCAGGCAGGTGAGACCATGGACTGTAGCGGTGGGGGGAGCGACAGGGGGCGGCAGCAGTGGGGGGAGCGACAGGGGGGTGGTGGGGGCGGAGGTGGGGCAGCGGGGGGGGGCGGAGGCGGGGCGGCCTTGCCCCAGGCCTGGCCTAGTCTCTCGGTGGCCCTGCCACTAGCTGCCCGGTTACCGCCAGGTTATTGTGGGAGCCCTTACCGCCACCTCAATGGGTGGCGGTAAGTGCTCCCCCCTGGTTCACTTGCTGCATGGCCATTTCTTTTTCAAAAATGACAGCCTTTTTTTACACACTGTGGTAAAAGGGGACATCAGCGCGCGTCAAAAACATGAGCTGCACCCCTTTTAAAGCAGTTTGGTAAAAGGATCCCCTTAGTTCTTAAGTTGTTTTTTTTTCCGCCACCATTTAGAACAGTTCGTGGGTCAAAAAAGTGTGGTGTTTTCCAGATGTAGGTAGAGAAACTCAGGAACCACGTAAGTCATTCCTGGCTCTCCACCCATGGGTATCACAAAATAATGGTGAATTTTTTCTTTGTTTTCCTTCAGAATGTAAGACATATATTTTATGACCCAGGTACAGCTATAATAAGTTTCTGATTCATCCTATGGTGACCCTCCGGCTTAGTAAGGGATATTCGGCCATGATGTTAATGTCTGTACTCTAGACCTTTGACTTTATATTTGATTTTCCTTACATTTTTCTCTCTGTAAATATAAGTGCTTCCCTCTCCCAATTTTGTGGGCTGAAATTGGATAATTTTTCCTTGTATGCTTGGAAATTTTTGTAAAAAATTACAATAAAAATAAAGTTAAAAAAAAGTGAAGCCTGCTAAGTGTGGATTACCTCCTACACAACCTGGGAAGAGGCATGGCATCAGGATTTACGTAGCCACATCTCCCACAGGTCCAGCATCTCTCTCCTTTCCCCTCCATCTCTCACAGTCCAGAATTTCTCTTACCCTCCCTCCATTGTCTGGCTGGTTAAATAGCGCTGAATATTGGGGGGGGGGGGGGGGGGGGGGTAAAAAACTACCTGGATCTCCATATACTTCATGGTGATAATGATGCTTAAGGGAGAGGAAAGGCTAGTAGATTGCATACATGGGCAGACTAAATAGACCTTATGGTCTTTATCTGCTTTCAGTTTTCTATGGGGTCCTTTTACTAAGGTGCGCTGAAAAATGGGCTGCGCTAGTGGAGGTGCATGTGTTTGGCGTGTGCGGATCCATTTTTCAGCGCGCCCGTAAAAAAAGGCCTTTTTTATTTTTGCCGAAAATGGACGTGCGGCAAAATAAAAATTGGCGCGCATCCATTTTGGGTCTGAAATCACCAGCCATTGACTTAGCGGTAAGGTCTCTCGCGTTAAACATGCAGCGATTGCCTACGTGTGTCAAGTCGGAGTTACCGTCCGCTTGTTGCCGCACGCCAGAAAATAAAAAATCAGTGTAGTGGACGCCCGTCAAAAATTAAATTACAGCACAGGCCATGCGGCAGCCGGGCGGTAACTCCGAATTGACACGTGATGGGCACGCCTAGGCGCTTACACGGCTTAGTAAAAGGGTCCCTATGTTTCAAAGTTCTTAAAACAATGGCCATCAAGGTGTGTAATCCTTTCCCTTGCCTCTGGGGAGGGGAAAACACTTTAGCCCTAGAGACTGGAATAAGAGAGACAATCAGACTTAGATATAGGCGCAACCAGTAAAAATCTTTATTGGTATCTCACTAAGCCAAGGCAAAATAATTGTTCTCTCTGGAGCAGGTTGTCACCCAGTAGCCAGACGCACAGACTGAATAACAAAACTGCTGCTCAGCAAAACTTTCCTAGCCATCACATATATATTGTCGTAAGTTTCGTTTCTCCTAAATCATGTGATTTCTCCTAAACTAACTTGTGATCATATATGGATTTTCCTGTTTCCTTCCATTACACAATATAGTAATATACAAAAATGGGAATTTCCTGTATTCTACCATCCTCTCCTACTTGTGTTCACATGCACACTTTGTGGCAATTGATTAATTCCTTATCAGTAATGCGTGATCATAGCGTGGAAAACCAGCTAACAAATAAGTAGTATGAAACACCTGGTGTCCTTCCTCTCTGAACATATATTTCCATTGGAACATCTTGGAGTCTGCAGAATCCTCAGTCTCTCATCACCACCAAGGTTATATTCATGTGTATCTGCCATATATGGGCCAATAGCCTCAGTTCCTCCTAAGTGTCACCTTGACATGTAACATTTACTTTCCATTTACTGAGAAGGCACTGTAGCTTACATGCAGCTGCAGGAAGAAACTAAAAATATGCTGACGACAGCAAAGCAAGGAATACTGAGGGCCAGCAGAGCCATATTACAGGCCTAGTATAGGAAGGAATATACAATGGCTTAATTAAATCCAGCTACAGTGGTGGAAATAAGTATTTGATCCCTTGCTGATTTTGTAAGTTTGCCCACTGACAAAGACATGAGCAGCCCATAATTGAAGGGTAGGTTATTGGTAACAGTGAGAGATAGCACATCACAAATTAATTCCGGAAAATCACATTGTGGAAAGTATATGAATTTATTTGCATTCTGCAGAGGGAAATAAGTATTTAATCCCTCTGGCAAACAAGACCTAATACTTGGTGGCAAAACCCTTGTTGGCAAGCACAGCGGTCAGACGTCTTCTGTAGTTGATGATGAGGTTTGCACACATGTCAGGAGGAATTTTGGTCCACTCCTCTTTGCAGATCATCTCTAAATCATTAAGAGTTCTGGGCTGTCGCTTGGCAACTCGCAGCTTCAGCTCCCTCCATAAGTTTTCAATGGGATTAAGGTCTGGTGACTGGCTAGGCCACTCCATGACCCTAATGTGCTTCTTCCTGAGCCACTCCTTTGTTGCCTTGGCTGTATGTTTTGGGTCATTGTCGTGCTGGAAGACCCAGCCACGACCCATTTTTAAGGCCCTGGCGGAGGGAAGGAGGTTGTCACTCAGAATTGTACGGTACATGGCCCCATCCATTCTCCCATTGATGCGGTGAAGTAGTCCTGTGCCCTTAGCAGAGAAACACCCCCAAAACATAACATTTCCACCTCCATGCTTGACAGTGGGGACGGTGTTCTTTGGGTCATAGGCAGCATTTCTCTTCCTCCAAACACGGCGAGTTGAGTTCATGCCAAAGAGCTCAATTTTTGTCTCATCTGACCACAGCACCTTCTCCCAATCACTCTCGGCATCATCCAGGTGTTCACTGGCAAACTTCAGACGGGCCGTCACATGTGCCTTCCGGAGCAGGGGGACCTTGCGGGCACTGCAGGATTGCAATCCGTTATGTCGTAATGTGTTACCAATGGTTTTCGTGGTGACAGTGGTCCCAGCTGCCTTGAGATCATTGACAAGTTCCCCCCTTGTAGTTGTAGGCTGATTTCTAACCTTCCTCATGATCAAGGATACCCCACGAGGTGAGATTTTGCGTGGAGCCCCAGATCTTTGTCGATTGACAGTCATTTTGTACTTCTTCCATTTTCTTACTATGGCACCAACAGTTGTCTCCTTCTCGCCCAGCGTCTTACTGATGGTTTTGTAGCCCATTCCAGCCTTGTGCAGGTGTATGATCTTGTCCCTGACATCCTTAGACAGCTCCTTGCTCTTGGCCATTTTGTAGAGGTTAGAGTCTGACTGATTCACTGAGTCTGTGGACAGGTGTCTTTCATACAGGTGACCATTGCCGACAGCTGTCTGTCATGCAGGTAACGAGTTGATTTGGAGCATCTACCTGGTCTGTAGGGGCCAGATCTCTTACTGGTTGGTGGGGGATCAAATACTTATTTCCCTCTGCAGAATGCAAATAAATTCATATACTTTCCACAATGTGATTTTCCGGATTTAATTTGTGATGTGCTATCTCTCACTGTTACCAATAACCTACCCTTCAATTATGGGCTGCTCATGTCTTTGTCAGTGGGCAAACTTACAAAATCAGCAAGGGATCAAATACTTATTTCCACCACTGTATTTAGCACCAGTATCCAGATAGTGACTGGCACAGAAAATCTGGATTCAATAATGTCTAACAAGTACTATCTGGATACTGGTGAAAATTAAGATCGATATCAGAATAGCAAACCAAATAGAGGGACCCTTTTACAAAGCGGCGGTAAGCCCAATTCAGGCTTACCGATCGTTAAAAGGGAAGTATTGCCGGGCTACCGCAGCAGCCTGGTGGTAATTCCCACCCCCAGCGTGCCATCATATCTGGCACTACAAAGGTATTTTTTATTTTTGTAGCTCCAGTGTGTACCTGGAGGTAATCGGGCATTGCCAAGCACTGCCCGGTTGCTGCCCGGTTAGCACGGGAGCCCTCACTATCATCTCAATGGGTGGAGGTAAGGGCTCCCCCCCAAAAAAATGGCCGTGCGGCAAGTGCTTCACTTGCCGCATGGCCATTTCCTGAAGAAAAGAAAGATCTACCTTTTACCTGCTGCGGTAAAAGTGGACCTTGGCACAACACCAGCGCAAGCCCTCTTTTGCCACAGCTTGGTAAAAAGGGGCCATAGTAACATAGTAGATGACGGCAGAGAAAGACCCGCATGGTCCATCCAGTCTGCCCAACAAGATAAACTCATATGTGCTACCTTTTGTGTATACCTGACCTTGATTAGTATCTGCCATCCTCACGGCACAGCCTGTAGAAGTCTGCCCAGCACTAGCCCCACCTCCAAACCACACACTTAGCTCAGTTTTTTTTCTTCCATGTTCTCTTTCTTGCGTAGGGGCCCAGTGACGGCAGATTCTGCTTCCTTTCCTTGGCCACAGCTGTCAGTATCATAGTACCATAGTAAATGACAGCAGATAAAGACCTGTATGGTCCATCTAGTCTGCCCAACAAAATAAACTCATTTTACATGCTATGTGATACTTTATATGTATACTTGAGTTTGATTTTTCCTTTCCCATCTCAGGGCACAGACTGTAAAAGTCTGCCCAGCACTATTCTTGAACTTTCCATATCTATTCAGTTACGATCAGGGCATAGACCATAGAAGTCTGCCCAGCACCGGTTTTGCTTCTCAATTACCGGTGTTGCCACCCAATCTCTGCTAAGATTCTGTAGATCCATTCCTTCTAATCAGGATTCCTTTGTGTTTATCCCACACATGTTTGAATTCCATTACTGTTTTCATCTTCACTACCTCCCGCGGGAGGGCATTCCAAGCATCCACCACTCTCTCAGTGAAAAAATACTTCCTGACATTTTTCTTGAGTCTGCCCCCCTTCAATCTCATTTCATGTCCTCTAGTTCTACCGCCTTCCCATCTCCAGAAAAGGTTCATTTGCAGATTAATACCTTTCAAATATTTGAACGTCTGTATCATATCACCCCTGTTTCTCCTTTCCTGCAGGGTATACATGTTCAGGTCAGCAAGTCTCTCCTCATACGTCTTGTAACGCAAATCCCATACCATTCTCATAGCTTCTTGTAGCCCAAAGTTAGTATAAATCAGTGTAGGTTGCTTTCCTTATGCCTGTTTTTGTGGGGGAGGGGGATTGTACCTGATCCACAGTATGTTACTTTTCCCAGTGCCTTTGGTTTGGGGGCTTGGACCTCCTGTGCAGTAGAGGTTGCCTTTCCCATGGTTTCTTTGGGTGAGCACAACAATCACTTCACATCTGATTTGAGATGAGATGTTGCATTCTTAGATTCCATCCTTGTTGCCTTTTTTTTAAATCTCATAAAACTTTATTAAATTTGAATAAGACAACAGTAACAACAAGCTCCATGTTACTTTGAGATGACCATTATAGGGAGAAATTCAATAGAGAATCACAAGTAAAAGCAAGAGAAACCACAAAAATACAGTTATAATCACTAATGAGAAAAGTATATAAGAATAATACACTTATCTCACCCAAAATTACCATAGGAAATATCAAAATTATCCACAAGAGAACATTCTGGAACATCAATGAGAGTATGAATAAGAGGATAGACCATATTTTCTCTATTACAGTATGCCTATTGGTGTATTCAGATGCTTGGCATTCATATTTATAAAACAAAATCATAGTCATCCAACAAGAAGTAATATTTAGTAAGTTCACTGATTTCTAATTGTGTAAAATCTTTTGAATAGTTAAGGCAAGTAATATATCAAATAATTTTCTCTGCCATTTAACCAAAGTATCAGTTAATGGTAGAGAATGAAAGACAATAATGTCATTTGTAAGAGATGAAGATATAGGTAGTATAACCTTAATTATATCCCAAATAGATAGCCAGAAATTATGGCGACAAGGGCATAGATAAAGCATGTGGATTAAGATGTCTAAATGAGAGTTACATTGCCAGCATAAATTGTTGTTACTTAAAGTAGCACAATGTAGCTAACATGGCGGGGCATAATCGAACGGGGCGCCCAATTTTCCTGAGGGCGTCCTCGCACTCGGGAAGGGGCGGGGAAACCCGTATTATCGAAACAAGATGGGCGTCCATCTTTCGTTTCGATAATACGGTCAGGGACGCCCAAATCTTAACATTTAGGTCGACCTAAATGCTCTCTTAAAAGTCCACTGATAACTTACGCGAGACCGCTGTGGCACCATTTGCAAAATAGTCTCAAAACAGGTGCGTACTTGGGCTTTACACAGAGGCAGCCCATGACACCATTTCCCTCATGATGGCTTGCTGTGCTGATCCCTCTGTAGCCGATGCTTCCCAGCATGTGTGATGAAATTTGTATGGAAAATGATGTGAAATCGCTTTCATATCCTTACTGCTTCTGACCCACTCACTTTACCCTGGAAGACTGAGCTGTCTGCAGCCCCTTGGTAGCCTTAGCAGATCTTATCTCAGCAAGGTACATAAGTACATAAGTAATGCCATACTGGGAAAAGACCAAGGGTCCATCGAGCCCAGCATCCTGTCCACGACAGCGGCCAATCCAGGCCAAGGGCACCTGGCAAGCTTCCCAAACGTACAAACATTCTATACATGCTATTCCTGGAATTTTGGATTTTTCCAAGTCCGTTTAGTAGCGGTTTATGGACTTGTCCTTTAGGAATCCGTCCAACCCTTTTTTAAACTCTGCTAAGCTAACCGCTTTCACCACTTTCTCCGGCAACGAATTCCAGAGTTTAATTACACGTTGGGTGAAGAAAATTTTCTCTGATTTGTTTTAAATTTACTACACTGTAGTTTCATCGCATGCCCCCTAGTCCTAGTATTTTTGGAAAGCGTGAACAGACGCTTCACATCCACCTGTTCCACTCCACTCATTATTTTATATACCTCTATCATGTCTCCCCTCAGCCGTCTCTTCTCCAAGCTGTATAGCCCTAGCCTCCTTAGTCTTTCTTCATAGGGAAGTCGTCCCATCCCCGCTATCATTTTAGTCGCCCTTCGCTGCACCTTTTCCAATTCTACTATATCTTTCTTGAGATGCGGCGACCAGAATTGAACACAATACTCAAGGTGCGGTCGCACCATGGAGCGATACAACGGCATTATAACATCCTCACACCTGTTTTCCATACCTTTCCTAATAATACCCAGCATTCTATTCGCTTTCCTAGCCGCAGCAGCACACTGAGCAGAAGGTTTCAGTGTGTTATCGACGAAGACACCCAGATCCCTTTCTTGGTCTGTAACTCCTAACGTGGAACCTTGCATGACGTAGCTATAATTCGGGTTCTTTTTTCCCACATGCATCACCTTGCACTTGCTCACATTAAACGTCATCTGCCATTTAGCCGCCCTGTCTCCCAGTCTCGTAAGGTCCTCTTGTAATTTTTCACAATCCTGTCACGAGTTAACGACTTTGAATAACTTTGTGTCATCAGCAAATTTAATTACCTCGCTAGTTACTCCCATCTCTAAATCATTTATAAATATATTAAAAAGCAGCGGTCCTAGCACAGACCCCTGAGGAACCCCACTAACTACCCTTCTCCATTGTGAATACTGCCCATTTAACCCCACTCTCTGTTTCCTATCCTTCAACCAGTTTTTAATCCACAATAGGACTTTTCCTCCTATCCCATGACCCTCCAATTTCCTCTGTAGCCTTTCATGAGGTACCTTGTCAAACGCCTTTTGAAAATCCAGATACACTATAATCAACCAGCTCCCCTTTGTCCACATGTTTGTTTACTCCTTCAAAGAACTGAAGTAAATTGGTCAGGCAAGGTAGAGTCCTTAAGCTGCTATAAACGTATTAACATGGATCATCTGGTGACAGATGTAGTTATGACTCAAATAATCTAAAGATTTCCACATTTTTGAAGGTCATGCATGCATCCAAATTTTGAGGCTAATTCACCACGGTACAGTAAAGTTTTAGTGCAGAAAATGTGTGTTATTTATTGCCCATCTAATTTTCCTAATGGGAGCTTTTTGAAAATTAACACTGTTTCTTAGTTAAAACCATAGCATACTTCACTGAATCAGCCTCTTAAGCTAAACCAGTTTGTCCATCCCTGCTGAGACTGAAATTAAAGCTGAATCGGGCAAGGAGTTCCAGCCATCTAAAACAGGTTTTTTATTGATAAACTAGTAAAAGAGGCCCGTTTCAGAGCAAATGAAACGGGCGCTAGCAAGGTTTTCGTCGCCAACACCCCCCCCCCTCCCTGGCCAACCCCTTCACTGTTCTACCATTGCTCCGCCCCCACCGTCATGACGTTTGACGCGAGGGCAGGGCCCGGAGCGATTTCCCCCCCCCCCCCCGCCTCCCTGCCTCCCTCCCTGCCAACCCCTTCGTTGTTCTGCCATTGCTCCGCCCTCAAGGGCGGGGCCCGGAGGGATTTTGGTGGCTTCACCACCACGAACCTTCGAACCTTTTTGAAGGAAGTCAGGGCTTGGCTTCACTGACGTCAGTGTCCTCAGAACGTTGAGGGTGAGTTTTATTATAGTAGATGATGAAGGCTAGCTTGCAAACCTCCTGCTGTCAAATGTCTGACAATCGCATCTGTCCTGCTTTCTCACTTGCAGCCTCAGCTTCTGACAACAAACTCAGGGGTCCTTTTACTAAGGTGCACTGAAAAATGGCCTGCGCTGGTGTAGACACGTGCATTGGATGCACACAGGTCCATTTTTCAGCGCACCTGCAATAAAGGCCTTTTTTTTGCCAAAAATGGGCTTGTGGCAAAATAAAAATTGCCACACGTCCATTTTGGGTCTGAGACCTTACCGCCAACCATTGACTTAAGAGTAAAGTCTCATGCGTTAACCAGGCGGTAGCCGTCAACGCACGTACACTGCCAATTAACACCCGGTTAGCGCCGTGCACCGGAAATTTTCCGGCATGGGTACTGGACACGCATAAAAAAATGAAATTACCACCCAGGCCACGTGGTATTCGGGCAGTAGTTCCGAATTTTAGTTCACGTGCTGGGCGTGAGTAGTTGCCTCAAGCGGCTTAGTAACAGGGCCCCTCGAGTAATGCAGAAAGGAGCCCTTTTAAAAAAGGCGCACTGAAAAATGCCCTGCAGTAGTGTAGACACATGTTTTGGGTGTGTGCAGAATAATTTTTCAGCGCACCTGTAAAAAAACGCATTTTTAAAAGGTTTGCCAAAAATGGACGTGTGGCAAAATGAAAATTGTCGCGTGTCCATTTGGGGTCTGAGACCTTACCGCCAGCCATTGACCTAGGGGTAAGGTCTCACATGGTAACCGGGCGGTAATGGTCTACACGCATAGAATGCCAATTACCGCCCGATTTCTGCCCAGGTGCCGGAAAGTAAAAATATTTTCCAGCACGCCTAGCGGACGTGAATTAAAAATTAAAATTACAGCAAGGGCCATGCGGTAACTCAAAATTGACACGCACTGGGCATTGCGTAGGCGCCAACGCGGCTTATTAAAAGGGCCCCAAAATGCGGCCTTGATTTAAAAAAAAAAAATCTCCTTTGCTATCTGTAGTTAATAAAGTGTGGTGCTGTCAGAAACAAATTCTTATTAGAACAATATATTATAAAAAGTTGTTTATGTGTTTTTTTTCAGGTTATGTTTATGCCTAGTACTTATACTATTAGAGTTCTATTTATACTCCTGCACGGAGAATAAAAATGAAAGACTTCCTGACTAAGGCATTATCTGAAGTTAAAAACCGCTCGAACGAGTCCGTGACAACTCGCTTTTCCATGAAGAATGAGAAAGCAGCAAAAACGCTCAGCCATTTTTCTGGTCTCCATCTATTTTGCGAGCTGAAAGATGCCTTCCTCTCCGAGACCATCAGTAACATCAGTAATAATTGTCAATGTTATTATTTGCACTGACTTTATTTTAACAATAAAAAAAAACCTCTGGGAAAATGTTTCTTTCCCTGGTCTCTGCCTAATTGGACAATTTTATGTGAGCTAATATTTGTGGTCTGATAAGGCTTTCCAGGGAGCCAATTATATGGTTTTTCCCCCATCAATATTGCAGCATTATAGGCTTTTCTGGGGCCATTCATACCTTATTTGATGTAAATATTGAGTTAGGGTTTGCTCTTTGGGACTCAACATTTACAGCTTAGCTGTAGTTGTGACTGTTATTGCTGCTGGTACTGAGAGATTATTGTTGGTAGAAACTATTTTTAAGCAAAAGGAAATGCTATCCCTCGGTAATGATTATGACTTACAGTCCCAAATAAAGCATTAAACAAAGCTTAATTTACATCAGAGCTAGTGCACAGACTCAATAATGCACTTGTAAGATTGCTGGATTTTCATGAGCTATAAACATGAATAATTTTATACATGGGACTGAGATCAGATATTAAGTATCCAAATTAATTATAAGCATGAGATGCTCAAATTTAAAGTTTGAAGTTGAGTCTGTAATTGTCACTCAAGTCCTCTTTAAGTTTAAAAGTGTGGGGGGGGGGGGGGGTCTGATGTATTAAGCTAGGGGATTTCTTTTTTTTTTTTTTTATTCATTTAATCAATATTAAAAACTGGGGGATTTCTCAGACGTTTGTGGCTTGTTTCTAGCCAAAGTTTGCCAAGGGCTTTGTAGCAAACCTTTGCTCAGTTAATTACTCCGTATGTTTCTTTTTTTTAATGTTTAGCTCATGTTTTTTCATTGATAGCTCAAAAGAAGTTACAGACAAGTGCAAGGGGTATTTTCTTATTCCCAGAGAGCTTACCAAGGTCCATCAAGCCCAGCATCTTGTTTACAACAGTGGCCAATCCAAGTTACAAGTACCTGGTAAGATCCCAAAACAGTACTATACATTTTATGCTGCTTATCCTAGAAATCAACAGTGGATTTTCACCAAGTCCATTTTAATAATGAACTTAAGAACACAAGAGTAGCCATGCTGGGCCAGACTAATGGTCCATCTATCCCAGTATCCTGCTTTCCAAACAGTGGCCAAGCCAGGTCACAAGTATCTGGCAGAAACCCAAATCGTGGCAATATTCCATGTAGAATCTCAAATAGCAGCAACATTCTACATAGAATCTCAAAGAATAGCAAGATTCTGGAATCCTAAATAGTAACAAGGTTCCATTCAGAATCTCAAAGAGTAGCAACATTGTGTCTAGCAGAAACCCAAATCATGGCAACACTCCATACTACAAATCCCAGGGCAAGCAGTTGCTTTCCATGTCTGTCTCAATTGCAGACTATGGACTTTTCCTCCAGGAATTTGTCCAGACCTTTTTTAAATCCAGATACACTAATCGCTGTTACCACATCCTCCAGCAAAGAGTTCCAAAGCTTAACTATTCATTGAGTGAAAAAATATTTCCTCTTATTTGTTTTAAAAAGTGTTTCCATGTAACTTCCTTACTACTACTACTATTTATCATTTCTATAGCGCTACAAGGCATACGCAGTGCTGTATACCAAACACAAAAAGACAGTCCCTGCTCAAAGAGCTTACAATCTAGATAAGACAGGTATACAGACAGAACTAAGAGGCAAGGGAATAAAGAGGTGAGGATAAAAGGACAGAGCAAGTGAGAAGTGGTTAGGAGTCAAAAGCAGTGGTAAAGAGGTGGGCTTTAAGATTGGACTTGAAAACGGCCAAAGACGGGGCCAGACGCACAGGCTCGGGAAGTCTATTCCAGGCGTGGGGTGCAGCAAGACAAAAGGAACGGAGTCTAGAATTAGCAGTAGAGGAGAAGGGGATTTATCTACAGAACGGAGTACATGGGGGGGGGGGGGCATAGGGAGAGATGAGAGTGGAGAGGTACTGGGGAGCAGTAGAGTGGATACACTTATAGGTCAATAAGAGAAGCTTGAACTGAATACGGAAACGGATAGGGAGCCAGTGAAGTGACTTGATGAGAGGGCTAATGTGGGCATAGCGACTTTGGCGGAGAATGAGTCACGCAGCAGAGTTTTGGACTGATTGAAGAGGAGAGAGATGGCTAAGAGGGAGGCCGGTGAGAAGCAGGTTACAATAATCAAGACGAGAGGTGATAAGAGTGTGGATAAGGGTTCTGGTAGAGTGTTCAGAGATGAAGGGACGGATTTTGCTAATGTTATAGAGAAAGAAATGACAGGTTTTGGCAATCTGTTGAATATGAGCAGAGAAGGAGAGAGATGACCCCAAGGTTACGAGCTGATGAGACAGGGAGAATGAGATTGCCATCCACAGAAATAGAGAAAGGGGGTGAGGAGAGGTAGGCTTAGGGGGAAAGATGAGAAGCTCAGTTTTGGCCATGTTAAGTTTTAGATGATGTCGTGTTAATGTGTTGTTATAAGACACCTCAGTAATTACAATATGTTATGCTGGAAATCAAGTGGAGGCCGGGGCAAATGTGGTGGTCGTGCCCAGTGATATGCCCTTTTTTGGCACCTGATCAACCAAGAAACCCAACACTTGGGTTTATTCACCTGAGCTTTGCTTACTGGGTCTGGCATGGATAAATCAAATTAGTTTTGTATTTTTGCTGCTAGAGAAAAAAAATCACAGCTTTATGGAAATACAACACTATTCCATCATTGGGTTCTTGGAAACAAAGACTGATTATTTTTATTAGAAAAACTCATTGAAATAAGATGACAAATGCCACCATTTGATACAATATGGTTGCCTCTGCAGAGATCGCAGTATAACTTTATGTTTTAGGAAGAGGTTCGAGGGGGGGGGGGCGGAGATGGGGGGATAGATGTTGTATTATTGTGGATTGTACATTGATATTGTCTGGTTGGTTGTAATAGTTATTCTGCTTTACAATAAAAACTAAGTAAAAAAAAAAATCCACCATATGTCTTCTCAATCCTTTTCCTTCAAACTGGCTTGATATGCCCATTCCTTGAGTGTCACCTAGTTTTTGTATTTTTGGAATGAGTAAAAAATTGATTTATTTCTACTCATTCTATACCACTCGGGATTTTGTAGACCTCAATCATATCTCCCCTCATCCATCTCTTTTCCAAGCTGAAAAGCCCTAACCTTTCCTCATATGAGAGGAGTTCCATCCTCTTTATCATTTTGGTCACTCTTCTTTCAATTTTTCTAATTCTGCTATATCTTTTTTTGAGATACGGTGACCAGAACTGAACACAATACTCACAAAGTATAGATGCACCATGGAGCAATACAAAGGCTTTATAGTATTTTCAATCTTATTCACCATCTCTTTCCCAATAATTCCTAGCATCCTGTTTGCTTTCTTGGCTGCCACCACACACTGAGCAGAAGATTTCAGCGTATTATCTACAACAACACCGGGATCTTTTTCTTGAGTTCTGAACCCCAAGGTGGACCCTTCCAATGTGCTTCACCTTGCATTTGTCCACATTAAATTTCATCTGCCATTTGGATGCCCAGTCTTCCAATTTCTTAAGGTTTTCCTGCAATATTTCACAGTCCGAACGTGTTTTAACAACCTTGAATAGTTTTGTGTCATCTGCAAGTTTAATCACCTAACTTGTCATTCTGATTTCCATATTATTTATCAATATGTTAAATAGTACCAGTCCCAATACAAATCCCTTCAGCATTCCACTATTTACTCTCCTATCGAGAGAAATAACCATTTAACCCTACCCTCTGTTTTCTGTCCAATAACCAATTCCTAATCCACACCAAAGCTCTGTGCACTCTGTTGCTGCTTCTTCAGGGACAACCCCACCCCCTCTCATATAACTTTGTCTTACAAAGGAGGCGGGGCCAGCCCAAAAGAAGCAGCCATGGTGTGCCCAGAACCGTGGCCCTGCACAGCTTTGCTGTGTAATTAATACCACAGGCCCATCAGAGCTGGTAGTGGGATGGAGGGAAGAAAAACTGCTGAATGCCGGCAGGCAGCTTAGGAGGGCAGAGAGATAGAGAAGGGCAATACTGACAAGGCAGGGGGGGGAAGGGGGAGTTGCAGTTTGGGCTGGGTCGGCTTAGCCTCCCCAAGCCTCTTATACCAGACACCTATGGCAGGGTTTGGACCAGGGGTGTAGCCAGACTTCAGCGGGAGGGGGGTCCACAGCCCGAGGTGAGGGTGCATATTTTAGCCCCCCCCCCTGCACCACTGACCCCCCTGCCATTTTTGACCCCCCCCCCCCGCCACCACTACCACCACCAACTTTGATCCCCCCTACCGACAACCCTCTCAACCCCCCCTCCTGCCGCCAACCTGCTGTCAACTCGCCGTCGCCATCGGCGACGTACAACGTGCAGGACGTCAGACTCACAGAAACAGAACGAAACCTTGCGCCGGAAGAAGAGGACCTCGGCTGGCGGGAGTTGGGGTCCCCCACCAGCAAAGGTAGCCGATGGCGACGGCGGGGGAGGGTTGTTGGTGGGAGGGGGTCGAGAGGGTCATCGGCAGGGGGTCCAGAGCCAAATCTATGGGGGCCCAGGCCCCCGTGGCCCCACGCAGCTACGCCACTGGTGTGGAAAGAACTCACACTTATATATGTACCTTATAGAATACTATGAAGCATACATTTAGGTACCTGCAGATAACACCAGTTCTGTGGCTGATGAAAGTTATCACATTTAAATACTGCACATATATTACCTGTGCTAATATTCTAGGAAAGGAAGTAGGTATCTAATTTTCTATACAGAATAGATTCCTACAAAGCATCTTCTGGACTCCAATTTGCAGGTGCCTGGTTATCAAATGAAACTCTCAGCCTCACTTAATCTGGGTGGTCAAAATGTGGCCAGTTAAATTTAGTAGAATCTTCAGCTGAAGTTACTGCATGTTGACTTAAAAATTAAAGTGTGGTAAATGGGATAAATGCAGAAGGTGTGTTCAACATCTGCCTTGCATTTACCATACAAGGCAGATACTTACTTTAAGATGTGCTACAGAAGGCTTTGACGGCACCTCCTGTTGCTGGAACTTGAGGACAGTGCTGGGCAGACTTCTACAGTCTGTGTCCTGTATATGACAAGTCGGATTGAGATAGGCTGGGGTGGGCTTCGATGGCAACTCTAGTGGCTGAGACGTAAGGACAATGCTGGGTGGACTTCTACAGTCTGTGTCCCAGAAATGGATTTTGATCTTCTTTCAGATAAAATCGTAAAGCTTGCTCCTGGAAAAAGTTGAACAATTGATGATTACTCAAAAGTTTTAGGTATTATATTAGACTCTAAACTATCATATGAAAAACAAATTGATACTCTTAGTAAAAGGTTTTTTTTTCTTCTGGCTTAGACAATTAAGAGCAATTATGTGTTTACTTTCCGTTTCCGCATTCAATTCAAACTTGTCTTACTGACCTATAAGTGCATTCACTCTACCGCTCCCCAGTACCTCTCCACTCTTGTCTCTCCCTACGCCCCCCCACCCTCGGGTACTCCGTTCTGTAGATACATCTCTCTTGTCTGTCCCCTTCTCCTCTACTGCTAATTCCAGACTCCGTTCCTTTTACCTCGCTGCACCTCACACCCGGAATAGACTTCCCGAGCTTGTACGTCTAGCCCCGTCTTTGGCCGTTTTCAAATCCAGGCTAAAAGCCCACCTCTTTAACGCTGCTTTTGACTCCTAATCACTACTCACTTGCCCTGTACCCCTTTTATCCCCACCTCTTGAATTCCCTTACCTCTTAGTTGTTCTGTCTGTGTGCCTGTCCTATTTAGATTGTGAGCTCTTTGAGCAGGGACTGTCTTTTCATGTATGGTGTACAGCGCTGCGTATGCCTTGTAGCGCTATAGAAGTGATAAGTAGTAGTAGTAATGTAGAAGCCTGCCCTTGCAGATCAGCAACGTAGCTGCGCAGGCTTCTGTTTCTGTGAGTCTGACGTCCTGCACGTACGTGCAGGACATCAGACTCACAGAAACAGAAGCCTGCGCAGCTGCGTTGCTGATCTGCAAGGGCAGGCTTCTAGATGGAATGTTGCTAGTGGAAGAGTAGCCTAGTGGTTAGTGCAGTGGAACATGAGATGTTGTTACTATTTGAGATTCTGGAATGTTGCTACTATTTGAGATTCTACATGGAATGTTGCTATTCCACTAGCAACATTCCATATTTAGATTTTGAGCTCTTTGAGCAGGGACTGTCATTTTGTGTATGGTGTACAGCGCTGCATATGCCTTGTAGCGCTATAGAAGTGATAAGTAGTAGTAGTAATGTAGAAGCGTGCAGGACGTCAGACTCACAGAAACAGAAGCCTGCGCGGCCGCGTTGCTGATCTGCAAGGGCAGGCTTCTAGATGGAATGTTGCTAGTGGAGGAGTAGCCTAGTGGTTAGTGCAGTGGAACATGGGATGTTGTTACTATTTGAGATTCTGGAATGTTGCTACTATTTGAGATTCTACATGGAATGTTGCTATTCCACTAGCAACATTCCATATTTAGATTTTGAGCTCTTTGAGCAGGGACTGTCTTTTCATGTATGGTGTACAGTGCTGCGTATGCCTTGTAGCGCTATAGAAGTGATAAGTAGTAGTAGTAGTAGGAGCAATTAGGTATTCTTTATCTCAAAATAATTTTGGAATAGTTCAGGCAGTGCTGCTTCCGAAGCTAGACTACTGTAATTCTCATTATTGTAAAGTGTCATCTGGGTTGCAGAGAAGCTTGCAGCTTTTACAAAACATGGTAGTTAGATTCATCTTTGGATTGAATAAGTTTGGAAATGGGCAACTTGGCAGCTCTCCAGCTCTAACCATTAAGCCTCTCCATTGGTCCTCCTGCTCACTCAGAAAGTATTAATGCCACCACCACTCCCACAGATAGGCTCTGCACCTTCCCTGCTCCTGAAATGTTAGGGGGGGGGGGAGGCGGTAGAACGAGAGGACATGAAATGATATTGAAGGGGGGCAGACTCAGGAAAGATGTCAGGAAGTATTTCTTCACGGAGAGGGTGGTGAACGCTTGGAATGCCCTCCCGCGGGAGGTGGTGGAGATGAAAACGGTAACGGAATTCAAACATGCGTGGGACAGGCATAAAGGAATCCTGTGCAGAAGGAATGGATCCACAGAAGCTTAGCTGAAATTGGGTGGCGGGGTGAAGAGGGGTTGGTGGTTGAGAGGCTAGGATAGGGGAGGGCAGACTTGTAAGGGGTCTGTGCCAGAGCCGGTGATGGGAGGCGGGACTGGTGGTTGGGAGGCGGGAAATACTGCTGGACAGACTTATACGGTCTGTGCCCTGAAAAAGACAGGTACAAATCAAGGTAAGGTAAACACATATGAGTTTATCGTGGGCAGACTAGATGGACCGTACTGGTCTTTTTCTGCCGTCATCTACTATGTTACTATGTAAGAGAGCGAGGGTGAGAAAAGAAGTAAATCCAGGGGAGGGGGAAGGGGACATCACAGTAGGGGAGCCCACAAATGTATGTTTACCTAGGGCCCTGAATGTGCCACCAGGGAATCGCATGGTAGGTCCTTTTGGGGGCCCATTGGTGGGATGGAGGGCTTGTATTAGGGGTTTGGGGATATGATCGGGAAGACAAGGGGCTTGCCTCATTGCGGGAGGGGTTGGAGACATGCAAGTAGCGTATGAGGATAGGAGGGGCATGTATATTTTTTGTGTCACATTCACCTAAAGGTTGGTAGTGAGTGAAATTTCAATTTGTTATATAGAAGGATTGCTGGTTTATTCGAGAATTAACAATAAATGAGACTATCAAAAATTATAAAACAGCTCTTCCATGATTGTGTGACTGCCCTATTTGTTATGTCAGTATTTGATCACGACGGAGTTTAACCTGTATGGAGTGGCAGGGCGTCTCTGGTTGCCTTATTGGACAGACTAGGTGGACCGTGCGGGTCTTTATCTGCCATCATATATTACAGTACTACTTTACTATATCTCAGTGGTGTAGCTACGGGTGGGCCTGGATGGGCACAGGCCCACCCATTCTTGCCTCAGGCCCATCTAGTCAAGTGGTCCATATGACCCGCAAAGCACCTCAGTGGTGGTATCTCACGCTCCTCTCTCCCTCTTCTCCACTCACGACATGGTACCTGCCCACCTCTCTCAGAAACCCCCTGTCCCCTCAGGTCTACATCAGAGCTGTCACTAGTGGCGATTCCCATAGCTGCCGAGAGGGGGGGGCAGGGGGGGACAAAATTCCCCGGGCCCAGGCCTCCAAGGGGGGCCCGGCGCCGTAGTCCCACCTGCCCTCCGTTGTCGACCGTCTGCCCCCTGTATTGAAATCGCAGTCTCACCTCCGTGAAAGCAGTGCTACAGGCAGCAGAACGCCTCCCTTCGGGCTTCCTTCCCTCCCTGTGTCCCGCCCTCATCTTACGTAACTTCCGCCAAGGCGGGACACAAAGAGGGAAGAAGGGCCAAAGGGAGGCGTTCTGCTGCCTGCAGCGCTGCTTTCACGGAAGTGAGACTACGATTTCAATGCAGGGGGCCCGACCCGGTGGCGGACGGAGGGGAGAGCGGTGGCAACCTCGGGGGGGGGGGGGTGGAGGGGCGAGCAGTGGCTGCGGTGACCTCGGGGGGGGGTGGAGGGGGAGCGGTGCTGGCAACCTCGGGGGGGGGGGGGCGGGGTGGCAAGGGCGGGGCCCCGGCGGCGGCCCTGCCCCGGGCCCGGCCCAGTCTCTTGGCAGCCCTGGCGATTCCTATAGGCGGCCTGCGCTAGTCTTGCAGGCTTCCCTCTACCATGTCCCACCCTCGTTGATGTCACTTCCTATTTCTTCACTGGCGGGGACACAGTAGAGGGAAGCCTGCAAGGCTAGCGCAGGCCGCCTATAGGAATTGCTGCAGGCAACAGCTCTGAGATAGACCCTGGGGGAGAGGGGGGTTCAGAGAGAGATGGGCAAAAGCTGGGCCATGGGCGGGGGGGGGGGGGAGGAGTAGATGCTGGGACTGCGGTAAAGGAGAGGGAAAAAGATGAAAACATGTGAGTAGGGGCTGAGAAGATGGAAGGAAAGAGAGAGTGAGAGATGGATGGATGGATGCAAGGGCAGAGGGGAAGGTAATAAAAACCTGTACTGTATATATGTATGGGGGTGTGGGTGGGAAGGGCCTGCCTAGGTTAACTCTGGGCCCACCCAAAATGGCAGGTCTGGCTATGCCCCTGCTATGACTGTTATCCTGTAAGTTGCTGAATCCTATGGCAAATCAAGGTGTGGTAAAAGCTCCTTGATAACTTCCCTTTTAACTGTCTAGTAGCAATATTCATATCGCAAACTGGTCGAGTAAGCAATGAAGTTAGGACAGCAAAAAGGCTGTCTTTAACTTTAGCCGTCAAGCTAACTGGGCACTGGTCTGAATATTGTTCGGTGCCAGGTTAACTTCAGGGTAGCAGCATTTGGCTTCTGATGCTCCTTCCCTCCCTAACGATAAGGATCTCCCTTTGCTCCTTTGCTCCATACCAGGTCTCCACACCTCACCCCCAACTCTGTAGGCCCCGAGCCTACATTGTATATGTCTGGTGGGGGCACTGTGAGACTATCGAAGAGGCCATGGTGGCCATTTTGAAAAAGGAGCCACAATGGGCAGGAATGAGCAAGCAGGACTGTCTAGACCACCAGAGATCAACAAGGTAGATCCGGGGGTGGGGCGATCAGGTTCTGAGCTTTCTACCTTTGTGGATGGGAGAGAGGGAGTATCCAGATCATCGGGAAGGGGGGGAATTGGAGGGGATGAGGGAACTTGCTTCGATTTATGCAGGTCCAGAATGATATTCAGTCAGGGCTTGCATAAGGGGATTATGCAGCTCTGGCGGCCAGAAGATGCTGGCATGGCCCTGGATATTCAATGCCAAAGACTGAGCATTGAATATCCGGGGCTAATTCAATCCATGGTGGCCAGCTTTTTAAAAAAATGCCCACCATTACTGGCTGAATATTAACCAGATAACTATCAAAGTTTGGAGCCTAAATCCTTGACTATCAGGCGTTTAGTTTTTATTATTGTTAAGGAGAATTCCTGTGTAAAAGTGTTGAATGTTGCCTGATTTTCATATTAAGTCTTTCTTTTTTTAGTGAACAAAGGGCATATGTAGTTTTCATGACTGAAAATGATATGCATACTTACCTCTCCCAGCCTAAGTGCACCTTGGGAACAGCAATTCAATACGACAAGTAAAAGCCCTGTATACTTTGAAATCATGTGCTTACTTGAGTGGAGGAGTAGATTAGGGGTCAGTGCAGCGGACTTTGATCCTGGGGAACTGGGTTCTATTCCCACTGCTTCTCCTTGTGACTCTGGGCAAGTCACTTAATTCTCCATCGCCCCAGGTACAAATAAAAATCTGCATATACCATCCACCTTATAATTGAAAGAGAAAAACGCCTAGATTTCGACCCAAATCGGGAGATAGACGTTTATCTCACAAAAACGAATAAATCGGTATAATGGAAAGCCGATTTTGGACGTTTTCAACTGCACTCCATCGCGGAAGCGTACAAAGTTGACGGGGGCGTGTCGGAGGCGTGGCGAAGGTGGAACTGGGGCGTGGTTATCGGCCGAGGAGAGATGGACGCCTTTCGCCGATAATGGAAAAAAAGTATGCGTTTGTAGCTAGAATTTAGGGCACTTTTCCTGGACCCTGTTTTTTCACGAATAGGGCCCCAAAAAGTGCCCTAAATGACCAGATTACCCCCAGAGGGAATCGAGGATGACCTCCTCTGACTCCGCCAGTGGTCACTAACCCCCTCCCACCACAAAAAATGATGTTTCACAACTTTTTATTTTCACTCTCAAATGTCATACCCACCTCCCTGGCAGCAGTATGCAGGTCCCTGGAGCAGTTGTTAGGGGGTGCAGTGGACTTCAGGCAGGTGGACCCAGGCCCATCCCCCCCACCTGTTACACTTGTGCTGGTAAATGCTTAGTCGTCCAACCCCCCTAAACCCACTGTACCCACATGTAGGTGCCCCCCTTCACCCCTTAGGGCTATAGTAATGGTGTAGACTTGTGGGCAGTGGGTTTTGAGGGGGATTTGGGGGGCTCAACACACAAGGGAAGGGTGCTATGCACCTGGGAGCTCTTTTACCTTTATTTTTATTTTTGTAAACGTGCCCCCTAGGATGCCCGGTTGGTGTCCTGGCATGTGAAGGGGACCAGTGCACTACGAATCCTGGCCCCTCCCACGAACAAATGCCTTGGATTTATTCGTTTTTGAGCTGGGCGCTTTCATTTTCCATTATCACTGAAAAACAAAAACGCCCAGCTCACAAATTGTCGAATAAAACATGGATGTCTATTTTTTTCGAAAATACGGTTCGGTCCGCCCCTTCACGGACCCGTTCTCGGAGATAAACGCCCATGGAGATAGACGTTTTCGTTCAATTATGCCCCTCCATGTAAACTACTTTGAACGTTAATTGCAAAAGCCACAGAAAGATGGTATATCAAGTCCCATCTCCTTTCCTTTTACCCATGTCTGGGGTAAGCAGTAATCAAACAACAACAAAAGACACACACACACAATTTTTTATAGTTTAAACAGCATTTTATTTTTGGAAAGGACTTTGTCCTCTTAACATGTAAAGCCATTCACTGAAAGCCCTTTTAAGATTTGATCTCAACTGCTATTTGTTCTGAACCAGTCCGTACACAAGAATTGTGTTAGAACGATTTGCCATTGAACCGACAATAACCTGTTCTTTCCCATTCACAGTTTTGATTCCACTAGCTTCACAGAATTTCGACGCAGTTGTATTTTAAAGGCTAAATTTTCGTTTCTTCACAATCAAGGAAGGGTACGAAATAATTTACCACGTTTCGAAGGGAAGGCTAATTTGTAAACAATATTTTCATATTAAAAGAAAACGAGGATGATGTATAAATCTTGTGAATGATTTTGGAAGAGAATCTAGATAGGCTGGTAAAAGACAAATGGCCAGCGATGTATCTTTCATACTGACTTGGCAGTGATTTACTGTGTTATCTGAGATGCTAAATATACATCATAAATTCTCGCAGTGGAAGCTTTATTATATTCATCCATCTACTTTCTATGAGACAATATTTTCTGCTTTTATAAACCTTACTGTGTGAAAAAAAGCACTCATTATAGCAACTAAAATGCAGACATGAGTAATGTGGTATAATTACATATATGCACATGTACATACTGCTACTACTAATCATTTCTGTAGTGCTACTGGACATATGCAGTGCTGCAGGGGCGTAGCCAGACCTGCTATTTTAGGTGGGCCCAGAGTTAACCTGGGTGGGCCCTTCCCACCCACACCCCCATACATACATACATTTTTTTATAACCTTACCCTCCGCCCTTGCATCCATCTCTCCCTCTCTCCTTCCATCCTCTCTGCCCCTACTCACGGAGCGGAGGAGTAGCCTAGTGGGTTAGTGCAGTGGACTTTGATCCTGGGGAACTGAGTTCCATTCCCACTGCAGATCCTTGTGACTCTGGGCAAGTCACTTAACCCTCCATTGCCCCTGGTACAAAATAAGTACCTGGATATATGTAAACTGCTTTGAATGTAGTTGCAAAAACCTCAGAAAGGCGGTATATCAAGTCCCATTTCCCTTTCCCTTCTTCTTCTTTCTCCATCTCCTCTGCTCCAGACCCAGCATCTGCTCCTTTCCCCCCTCCCCACTCCCGCGGCCTGGCTTCTGCCCATCTCTCTCTCTCTCTGAACCCCCCGGGGTATATCTCAGAGCTGACAGCGATTCCTTTAGGCAAACTGTGCTAGCCTTGCATACTCCTCTATACTGTGCTCCAGCCAGTGAAGAAACAGGAAGTGACATCATCGAGGGCGGGACACAGTAGAGGGAATCCTTCAGGGACAATGCAGACTGCCTATAGGAATCGCCACCAGTGAAAGCTCTGAGGCAGACCTGGGGGGATGAGGGGGGGGGGGGGGGTTCAGAGATAGACGGGCAGATACCGTGCCATGAGCAGAGAAGAGGAAGAGAGGAGTGTGAGATGCCACCACTGAGGTGCTTTGGGGACCGTATGGGCCACTAGACTAGACTAGATGGGCCTGAGGCCCACCTATAGCTACGCCACTGCAGTGCTGTACACATTATATGCAGGTACTTTCTATGTCCCTAGAGGGATGACAGTCTGTTTTTGCACCTGGGACAAGGGAGGGTTAAGTTGCCCTTTTACTAAGCTGCGTAGGCGCGTACGTGCATTCTATGTGCATCAGTTTGGAGTTATCGCCCATCTACCGCGTGGCCCGGGTGGTAATTTCATTTTTTACGCGCATCCACTACGGACACCGGAAAATGATTTTTATTTTCTTGCGCGTGGCGGAAACCAGGCTGTAATCATCATGCTATGCATGTAGATGATTACCGCAAAGTTATCGCGTGAGACCTTACCGCTAAGTCACTGGGTGGTGATAAGGTTTCAGACCCGAAATGGACGTGCGCCAAGTTTTATTTTGCCGCACATCCATTTTCGGCAAAAATGTTAAAAAAGGCCTTTTTTTACAGGCACGCTGAAAAATGGATCTACTTGCGCCCAAAACACGCGCCTACACTAGCGCAGCTCATTTTTCAGCGCACCTTAGTAAAAGGACCCTTGTGACTTGTCCAAGGTCACAAGGAGCAGCAGTGGGAAACAAACCCAGATTGCCATGGCCAAAGCCCGCTGAACTAACCATTAGGCTACTCCTCCATATACATACATTTTATAAGTAAAAGGCTGTATAGTGGAGAAGATTTGAAGCCCCATATATTCATGGTTCCATCTGCACACTCTGCTTTTGGTATCTCTCAAAATTATACCAGACTTTGCATGACATGCTGACGTAGAACTTGTCATGGTATTCATTCCCAATCTTTGTGCGCCAACAACATGCCAGGTTTTCAGGATGTCTCTGATCAATATGCATTAAACTATTCTGGGTATCTCTAATTCCAATACAGTTGCCCTTGTTAAATCACTATAGTAACCATAGATATACTATGAACTATGTTAAGAGCAGTGGTTTATTGAGGGTTACCCGAAATAGAGTGAATGTAGATGATTGAGGTTTCATTGAGAAAGAGAATGTGCCAAGAGTGAGGGATTTTATTTATTTTAGGAGAAAATTGTATTATAAGTACATAAGTATTGCCATACTGGGAAAGACCAACTGTCCATCGAGCCCAGAATCCTGTTTCCAACAGTGGCCAATCCAGGTCACAAATACCCGGCAAGATCCCCAAAATGTACAAAACGTTTTATACTGCTTATCCCAGAAATAGTGGATTTTTCCCAAGTTCATTTAATAATGGTCTATGGACTTTTTCTTTAGGAAGCCGTCCAAACCTTTTTTAAACTCCGCAAAGCTAACCACTTTCACCACATTCTCTGGCAACGAATTCCAGAGTTTAATTACATGTTGAGTGAAGAAAACTTTTCTCAGATTCGTTTTAAATTTACTACATTGTAGCTTCATCGCATGCCCCCTAGTCCTAGTATTTTTTGAAAGCGTGAACAGACAATTCACATCTACCCGTTCAACTCCATTCATTATTTTATAGACCTCTATCTTATCTCTCCTCAGCCGCCTTTTCTCCAAGCTGAAGAGCCCTAGCCGCTTTAGCCTTTCCTCATAGGGAACTCGTCCCATCCCCTTTATCATTTTTGTCGCCCTTCTCTGCACCTTTTCTAATTTCACTATATCTTTTTTGAGATGCGGCGACCAGAATTGAACACAATATTCGAGGTGCGGTCGCACCATGGAGCGATACAAAGGCTTTATAACATCTTCATTTTTGTTTTCCATTCCTTTCCTAATAATACCTAACAGGGCCGGTCTTAAGGCGAGGCGACCGAGGCGGCCGCATAGGGCCTCGCGCTCAGGGGGGCCCCGCGTGGCACGCCTGAGGTTGCCCCGCCCTGGCTGCCCGAGCTCCAGTCCTTCCTCCCTCTGAATGGTGCGTGACGGCGGCGTGGTGGGGGCGGTCCGCCCCGGATGTCAGCGGGTAGGGGGTGCTCCGCTCCTGCTGCTCCCACCTTATGTGGTAATAGGAAATAGGAATTTCACTGGAGCAGGTACAAAACAATGTTGGGGGATCTGATTAGCCAGCATGTGAAAAACATTGATCTCCTTGGAACTCAATGGTAGATAGCACCATCAGAGATTTTGATTTAATGTTAGAACTAGTAAATAACACTGCCAAAAGAACCCCCCACCCCCCACCCTTCTCCCATCTGAGTCCCTCCCCTCCCCCGACCCACCTACCAGCTCCGATCTCCTGCCGCCCACCACCCTCACTGCCTTTAAAAAAATCAATTTCGAAGCGCTGGAGTGACAGGCAGTGCCTCCCGTCTGCCCTGCTACTAAAAATCTCTTTGACGACGTCATTGGGCCTTCCCACATTGAGTCCCGCCCTCCTCTGAGGTAACTTCCAATTACCACGAGGGCGGGCGGGACTCAATGTGGGAAGGCCCAACAACATCGTCGAAGAGATTTTTAGTAGCAGGGCAGACGGGAGGCGCTGCCTGTCACTCCGGCGCTTCAAATTTGTTTTTTTTAAGGCAGTGAGGGTGGTGGGCGGCAGGAGATCGGAGCTGGTAGGTGGGTCGGGGGAGGGGAGGGACTCAGATGGGAGAAGGGTGGGGGGTGGGGGGTTCTTTTGGCAGTGTTATTTACTAGTTCTAACATTAAATCAAAATCTCTGATGGTGCTATCTACCATTGAGTTCCAAGGAGATCAATGTTTTTCACATGCTGGCTAATCAGATCCCCCAACATTGTTTTGTACCTGCTCCAGTGAAATTCCTATTTCCTATTACCACATAAGTGTTAGTTAAAGCAGTTGATGCTACTGTATACCTACTCCAAGGGGTTCATTGCCACCATACAAAAGGCAGTCAAAACCTTCCAAATGTGCTATATACTAGCATTAAGGAGACTGACAGTGATGCTCAATAGTCACTCAAATCCTCCAGCCATTACCGTATTAATGTCTGACTGTGTTATTCATGGGCTGGGGAGCCTTGGTAGAATGGGACCCGTATATAAGAGGAGTGAAAGAAGAGCTGTCTTTGGAGAGAGAAAGAGAGAGAGAGAAAGAGAAGGAGAGACAGACATATATACAGACAGAGACAGAGAGAAGGAGGTCTCATCTGTTCTTCCCCTTGGAGATAGTAACACAGAAGAAGACCAAGTGACACTCATGGCCACTGCTCCTTGTCTTCTCTTAACAGGGTAAATTAAACTGTAAACAGGAAGTACCCAAGTCAAGATGGAAGGGTGGGCCATGATGACATCTCAGTTATACTGTCCCTGTGAAGCACATGCAGTCTGGAGTAGATCAGGAAATTGAGAAGCTGCTGCTGTCTGCTATGACAAAAAGGAGCTGAAGGCAGAAGGTGCAACCTAAGGGTGGAGGAGGCGAGTCGGGGCAATGAGAATAGGTGCAACCCTGAGGTTGTGGAAAAGAAGGGAGCATGAGATGGAGGGAGAAGAGTAGCTTTGATGCCACATAAATATTTTGAACCAGTGACATTAAGTTGGACTCTTTGCTGCAGAAAAGAGAGGAACTGTTAGCAGTGTTGAAACCTCTGGTTCTTGAAGAAGAGAATGACTAGAAATGTGTAAAACAGACCAGAGGCTGCTGAGAAGACAGAAGCTGTAGAAGCCGATGCAATCTTGAAGCCAAAGAGATGAGAAGAATTGCTGGCAGCAGGTGTGACCAAAAGGAGAGCATTTGACTCACTAGAAAGAGGAGGGAACAAAGGGATAAGGCAGAGCACAGCAGAGAAAGAGGATTAGGGATACTAAATAATGAGAGAGCGAATACAGGAAGGGGGTGGGGAGGGGGTTCTTGGATGGTTGAAGGGGACGGGTGGGGAGGGGACTGGGGTTCTTGGATGGGAGAAGGGGACTGGCACCGGGGTCTGAGAAGGGGCCATATGGGAAAATGGGGGCCATGCCTGGGGCTGGTGGGAAAATGGTTCTGAAAAGGGGGCCCTAATACAAGGCATGTGGATGAAGGGGGCTGGGACTGGGGGCTGAAAAGGGGACAGGGAAAAGTGACTGGGGGGCTGAAGCTCGGACCTGGTGGGAGAAAAGGGCTGGGGCTGAAAAAAGGGGCGGAGAGAGAAGCAGATCCTGGATGGGGGAGCGAGAGGGAGGGCAAACCCTGGATGGATGGGAGAGGGAGGGCAAATTGTGGATTGAAGGGGCAGAGAGAAAAGGCAGACAGTGGATGGAAGGGATAAAAAGGGTAGACAGTGAATGGATGGGGGAGAGAGAGAGGGCAGGCAGGGGCAGATGGTGGATGGATCATGGAAGGGGCAGAGATAGAGGGCAGATGTGGATGGAAGGGGCAGGGAGAGAGGGCAGGCATTGGATGGAGAGGACAGCAGAGAGGGCAGACACTGGATGGCAGAGAGAGACCGAAGACAGTTGCTAGATGGAAGGAAGACAGTGAAAAGAAGATGAGGAAAGCAGAAACCAGAGACAACAAACTGTAAATAAAATATATATTTTTATTTTTTGCTCTAGGATAGAGTAGTATTGTAGATGTGTTAATAAAGGTTTATAATAGAACATGTAAACAAGGTAATCTTTTTATTGGACTAATTTTAATACATTTTGGCTAACTTTCGGAGAACAAAACCCCCTTCCTCAGGTCAGGATAGGATACTGTAACAGTACTATACTATATTGACCTGAGGAAGGATGTTTTGGCCTCTGAAAGCTAAATCTATTAGTCCAATAAAATGGTATTTTATTTTCTATATTTGTTTTATTTCTATTTCTTAATTTGTAAAGTGGTGATTGGTATTTGTTAGTTTTTTCAAATTTACATCTGCTGTCTTTATATTTTGCACAGTACTAGGGGACAGTTTCTGTTTCTATGGTGTTGCATTGTATGCAGAGTCTGGCATTGGGGGTTCAGTTTAATTTTTGTCTAAATAGAAAGTTTATGATTACTTATTCTATCGTGGATTAGGGTGTATCTGTGTTTGTGAAAAAGACATGGCTTTCAGTTGGCATTGACTGTGCAGGATCTACGATCTGTACTATTCTGTCTGGTTTCGTTTTACAATAGGTGAATTGATGTTCTAGTGCTCACTGTAGTGTTTAAGATGCTTTCCTTTTCCTTGTGTGACTCGTAGAAATGACTGCTTATGGTATGGTAGAATTGCTCTATAGGTCCTGAGTGTTTTGTATTCTCGGCATACCTAGTACTGTATTTTTGAGGGGGGTGTTAAAAAATGACCGGGAGGGAGGGAGGGAGGCCTTGGAGCTGGGGGGAAGGGAGGGGGGCCTTGGAGCGGGGGGCCCTAGGGGGGGAAGCCCTGGAGGTGGGGGCCTTGGAGCTCAGAGGGAGGGGTGGCCGGCCCTGGAGCTAATGTAACCCCCGCCCCTCTCCTGAGTGAACTCCCAAAATTCTAAATAACTTTCTAAAATTATTTTCTTAAACAGTCAGGGCCGAGTACTATACACGCCTAACTCAGGAGAAGGAAAAGGACACAAAAAAAACCCCAAAACTAAAGTATAGATTTTTATTTAAAAATGATCAATAATTTTTTTTTCAATTAACAATGCATATGTTCCATTTCACAACAAATTACTATACATATAAATTCAATTCTAACTAATTTCTATTTCACAGCTACTACTTGGTTACCCAAAACCCCACAACAGGAAATTCTCCCCAGAATCAGATACGTATATTTTCTATTTTGCTACTTATTATTACTACTATTATTACTAATCCCTCTCCCAAAGATTTTGATTCTTTCAGTTTACTTATATCTTGCAGGTGGCTGTAACTGCAATTACCGCTGTTCTTTCTTCGCCGGATCTTAGGTAAGTATTTTATTTTTCCATTTGGATCACACACTTAGCTCAGTTTTTTTTCTTCCATGTTCTCTTTCTTGCGTAGGGGCCCAGTGACGGCAGATTCTGCTTCCTTTCCTTGGCCACAGCTGTCAGTATCATAGTACCATAGTAAATGACAGCAGATAAAGACCTGTATGGTCCATCCAGTCTGCCCAACAAAATAAACTCATTTTACATGCTATGTGATACTTTATATGTATACTTGAGTTTGATTTTTCCTTGCCCATCTCAGGGCACAGACTGTAAAAGTCTGCCCAGCACTATTCTTGAACTTTCCATATCTATTCAGTTACGATCAGGGCATAGACCATAGAAGTCTGCCCAGCACCGGTTTTGCTTCTCAATTACCGGTGTTGCCACCCAATCTCTGCTAAGATTCTGTAGATCCATTCCTTCTAATCAGGATTCCTTTGTGTTTATCCCACACATGTTTGAATTCCATTACTGTTTTCATCTTCACTACCTCCCGCGGGAGGGCATTCCATGTATCTACCAACCCTTTCCGTGAAAAAATACTTCCTGACATCACTCCTGAATCTGCCCCCCTTCAACCTCAATTCATGTCCTCTAGTTCTACTACCATCCCGTCTCCAGAAAAGGTTCGTTTGCGGATTAATACCTTTGAAATATTTGAACGTCTGTATCATGCCACCCCTGTTTCTCCTTTCCTCCAAGGTATACATGTTCAGGTCAGCAAGTCTCTCCTCGTACGGTTTGCAATGCAAATCCTATACCATGTTTGTAGCTTTTCTTTGCACCGCTTCCAATCTTTTTACATCTTTCGCAAGATACAGCCTCCAAAACTGAACACAGTACTCAAAGTGGGGCCTCACCAACGACTTGTAGAGGGGCATCAACACCTCCTTTCTTCTTCTGCTGGTTATACCCCTCTCTATGCAGCCTAGCATCCTTATGACCATGGCTATCACCCTGTCACATTGTTTCTTCACCTTCAGATCCTCCGACACCAACACCCCAAGGTCTGTCTCCTGAGTCGAGCTTACTAATCTCTCCCCTCTCTTTTGGGTTTCTGCACCCCAAATGCATCACTCTGCACTTCTTGGCATTAAATTTTAACAATGAGCTAAAAAAGCAGAATCCCACAGAGCGACCTCAGAGTTAAAAGAATGACAGTTTTAAGAAATGATGGTCAGGAATCAGGAACCTGCACCTATATTCTAAGCTTTAAAAAATTAATAAAAAAAACCTAACTATGTCTATGAATAGTTGACACGTTATCCATCTACAACAAATTTAAGTCACTACCCTGTCTAGCTATCCCCACACAAAAAAAAAACAGATAATTATTTATCCCTATTCTTATTTTCCCCACAACTGTTTCTTTAGGAAATATAACATTAAAGGTTTTCAATCCCTTTAATAAATAAGGATTCTCAAACCCTACAATTACACAGTACTCGCAGCTTTCAAGGTGATGTGTTCACTCAAAATCACCTCCCAGCAGCAATATTCTAAACTTTCCTTCTGGCTTAATAAACTCAAGTCAGTTTCATACTTTAGAGTAATTAAAATGGAGTGCACAGAGTAATTTTTTTTCCCAAAATTACTAGCACCAAAGTCCTCAGGTTAACAGCTTCATGTATAAACTGTCACCAAAAGTTCCACAAATGTATATCTCAAAGTTCAGTGCAACATCACACTTTCCAATTACTACTAAAACCCATTTAGGTTTGATAGAATTCTGAGCAGCACTGCTTCCAGTACATATTAACTTGGTCACCGTGTCAGAGGCACATCAAAACTTTAATATATATCTTGACTGCTCATGCTAATTCAATTTAAACCCCTGAACTTTTCAAGCAACCAACCATCACCACTCTAAAGCCCCTAAACTCGCGACGGGCTTTGCAAGTTAAATAATTAACATCCAATTCATTCCTCTCACACATAACCAGGTTCTTTTCACCCTTTAGTTCAGTTTTTACCCCCAATTCTTATAACAACTGAAGACTGAGCACTGACACACATCTGCCCAGCATCAAACTTACCACCCAACTACCAACCGTAACTTTTAGAACCTACTGACATCACTGTCCCAGGCTTGAGCACTTGCCACGAGCCTTCACATTCTAAATGTCCACAGCACACAACCACAGCGTTTTTAAACCAAAATACACACTTTTTTAAATATATATACACAGGCAGCATGTTGAATTAATGTAAATCTTTATACCTTAAGGCTCTTGTAGCCTGAAACTTCTCCCTTTAAACCTGGCATGCGCTTCCTTCAAACAGTCTGCCCTGCCTCTCCATCCTCCACCAACGCCGCAGGTAAGAACATATTTATAAATTTTAACCCCTTGGGTTACACTAAGGTGGGGGTGGAGCTAGGGTGGGGGAGGAGTTAGGATGGGGGCAAGGCTAGGGTGGGGCCCCATCAAATTGGTCTGCATAGGGCCCCACACTTGCTAAGATCGGCCCTGATACCTAACATATTAGATATATGTTTGAATAATAAATGATTTTGATGGTTTGTTCATAGTATATCTATGGTTACTATAGTAGTGAATATGCATGAGAGAGATTTTTTGTTTGTTACATTTGTACCCCGCACTTTTTCCCACTCATGGCAGGCTCAATGCAGCAGGCAATGGAGGGTTAAGTGACTTGCCCAGAGTCACAAGGAGCTGCCTGTGCCGGGAGTTGAACTCAGTTCCTCAGGACCAAAGTCCACCACCCTAACCACTAGGCCACTCCATTCCTGTTCCAAAGAATATTCATTAGATTTATCCTGAAAATTTGATCTATTGGCAAACCCTCAATGACTGGGAGGGAATAACACTGTTCTGGGGTCCGTAGTGTCTTTCCAGACATTCAGATATATTAGCCACTAGAGGGAGCACTAGATAACAAACCGAAGCCCAGAGAGGAGAAAAGTTAGGATTGGGTAGAATCTGATAGGATTTGTGATCTTCAGGCATTCTGAGCTAAGGTGCTAGTTCAAGAAGATTTTTTATAATTACAGCTAAATTTCAAGAAAAAAATCGAAACAAAACAACAAAAACAAAACAAAAAAGACTGCTAAAAATAATTGACGAGGCGCATGGCCAAAACAACTTTATAATCCTTTTTTTAATTACTATTATTTTAGTTCCGTTCCTTTATTATAACTTTCAAATTTTTCATACTACAAAAAATAACAAACAAATTGAGAACCAACAACGGGGAACCACACAAAAATAGCACATTGTAGACATTGGTACAGCTCAAAATACAAAACAAACAAAAAAAAACAATTCAGTTGATCTACCCAAGGTCAAATATGATTGTGGTAGCAGTTACGTCACATCCAGTTTGTATAGTTAACAATATTGTGATACATCACATTTATGTCCGCACTTTATTTATTAGCTAAAATGGCCTCAATTGGGTTTCAAATCTTTTCTACTGATTGCGAATGATTTAACTTACATTTCCATAGCAAAATCATAGCAAGGTGGCATTAGGACCTTGTGAGGGATTAGCTGGTACATGGCTGGGTTTCTGTTGGCTCACGCCCTCACTGAGCCTGAAATTGAATCACCTTGTGGCAGGTGCCACTAACCTGCTGAGTCAGAGGGGCGGGGCTCAGACAGGGAGGGGTTTAAGTGCCGTAAAGCAGAACAGTTCTGGGAAGCTCCGAGTGAACAGGTTCCAGGAAGAGGCCCCAAGTCAAGAGGTCTCTAAGGGAGGGGCAACTGAGGCTACAGTACCTGAGAGGAATGCAAGGGAAGAGAAGTAGCTAGCAGTGCCGTAGCGAGGGTGCCTGACACCCTGGGTGGGTCGCCGCTGCGTACCCCCCCCCCCCGGGTGCAGGGCACGGCGCTCCCCCCCTCCGGAGTGCTCCCCCCCCGAAACGCACCCTACCTTTCAGCGGGGGGCAGGCGGGAGGGCCGATCCGCCCCCAGTGCACGTCACTGGGAGCTGCGTCGGCTCTGCTGCTTCCCTGCTTTCTCTGCCCTGGAACAGGAAGTAACCTGTTCCGGGGCAGAAAGAGCAGGGAACCAGCAAGCCGACACCCCCCCAGCGCTTGCACCCGGGGCAGACCACCCCACCGCCCCCCTTCCTACGCCACTGGTAGCTAGAGCTAAGTTTTTCACTGGAGTAGGAAACTATGAGCAGTCAAGTCAACCTCCAGAATTTAACGATACATGGAAAGAAGACTGCTAAGGAAGGAGAGAATCTTGCAGTGTATTCTAAAAGTATATATGTTTGGTGTGTGCCAAGAAGGGACCTCAGATGGCATTTGTTGCCACAGTATTAGGGCCTGGCTAAGAGCCAGCCCCGTGAACAGTATTGACTGGGACTGTATTGAATGAGAGAAAGAGAGAGAGAGAGAGAGAGAGAAAGAGAGAGAGAGTCTCTACTTAAAAGGATCAAGCCTGAGTGACTTACCTGCAACCTGGCCCCTGGTCAAAAGAAACCGATCAAAAGAAACCAGACAAAAAAGTTCCAAACAAAAAAAAGTTCCCGACATAAATGTCCCTGACAAAATAGACTCCCGGCAAAAGGGCCTGATGAAAGAGATTTATTTTTGAATGGTACAAATTTGAAGGGTACAAAGAAGTGGCTTTCTTGTAAAAATTGGAATTTCTGGAGAACCAATTAAGGGAAAATAACTTGAGAATGATAAATTTACCTATAATACCCTATATATCAGCTACTGAATTCTTGAAGAAATATTTCTCTGATACTTTGCTAATACCTTCTGACCTTTTGGTGACTAAAATTATATTTCCTTTAAAATCTTCTTTATCAAAGAGATGTAAGTTTAACTGACATTTTGGAAAATTCAGAAGTTATAGATTTATTATTAGTGACTTTTGTCTTTGATTTAGATAGGAACAATGTTTTGAAATTGTATTTCCGATACATGGTTGATAGTTTTTTGGGTTCAAAGATGCATATATTTCCTGACACATCAAGGGAATCGCAGACTGGGAGGTGTGAGGTCTTGGCTTTTAAGCCAGGAATCATTGCCCTAGGTGGGACCTTCCTAGCGCAATTCCCTTGTAAGTGTTTTATTTCCTTATTACTTATTTGTTTGAACCTAAGAGATTATAAGAATTTGTGGAAACAGATGAAGAATCCTCTGCAGCAACTTCCTTCAGTTACCACTGTACCAGCTGCAATAACCGATTAACCTTCCTCCCTCAGAAAATGTGAAGTGTAAGATTAACCATTTTGAGTTTTTCTTATTTTCTTTAAGATTGTTTTCCTGATCTTGGATCTTCCAATTGTGGACAATTATGTAAATATATATTGTTGAGAGAAAATGTTTTCCTTTTTATATTAATTTCTGTATTTCCTTACATTTATGTGATAAATGTGAATGTAATTAAGTAAAATGATAAATAAAAAAAAACCAAAGAAGTGGAGGAGCCATAAATTACTGAAAAAGTCCACGGCTTGTCACTTGAAAGTCTTGGCACCTGCCTATGGCTTGACTTCACTATCCACACTTGGTATCTAGTGAGAATCTCTAGAATCACTAGAAATGAAATGCTTTGATGTACCCAACCGCCACCTTGCTAGACTGTCAGTGAAATGCTTTGAAGCTTCACTTATACAGTATATACTATTAACTAACACATTTGCTTATTTCCGATCTGACAAATAAGGGCAACCTTCGAAAGCTAATCAAGAAATGTTTTAAGTTATGTCCAATAAAAAAAGGTATCATCTTATTTTCTTTTCCATGTTTTATTTTGTTTGATTTCTATTGATAACCTAGTGAGAATCATAAATCTGCTTGAAAACATAATCCAGCTTGATTAAGAGTCTATTTTGTCTTGGGTTGTTTTGTTGTGGGGGGTTTTTGGGAAGGTTTTTTTTGTCATGGTCTGTTTTGGTTTTAGTCTGTTTTGTTGGGGTTTTTTTGTCGGGTTTTTTTTTGTATGGTCTATTATGTCGGGGTGCCCTGCAACCTGCGTGTTTGTATACCGCATTTCTGAGAGATCCTGCAGCCAGCCATGAGCCACGCTGCCACAGACCTCCAGAATTCTTCCAAGTACCCATAATTGGTTGTAATGTTAATGATATCAATATAACCAACTCTCGACTAGCAGAAGGCATGAAGGGTAAGTATTTCAACGTCTATTTAAAGATGATAACTGTCAGAGAAAGTATTGGACTCTGAAAAATTGCCAGGAGACTTTAGGAAACTGGAAGACTGGGCATCCAAATGGCAGATAAAATTTAATTCAGACAAATGCAAAGTAATGCACGTTGGGAAGAATAATCTGAATCATACTTACATGATGCCGGGGTCCACCTTAGGAGTCAGCACTCAAGAAAAAAAATCTAGGTGTCATTGTAGACAAAACAATGAAATCTTCTGTCCAGTGTGTAGCAGCAGCCAAAAAAGCAAACAGGATGATAGGAATTATTAGGAAAGGGATGGTAAATAAGACCAAGAATATTATAATGCCTCACGTATCATTCAATGGTGCGACCTCATCTTGAGTATTGTGTTCAGTTCTGGTTGCTGTATCTCAAAAAAAGTATAGCGGAATTAGAAAAGGTTCAAAGAAGAGTGACCAAAATGATAAAGGGGATGGAAGGCCTCTCATATGAGGAAAGGCTAAAGCGGTTAGGGTTCTTCAGCTTAGAAAAGAGACGGCTGAGGGGGAATATAATTGAGATCTACAAAATCCTGAGTGGTGTAGAACAGGTAAAAGTGAATCGATTTTTCACTCTTTCAAAAAAAAGTACAAAGACCAGGGGACACTCATTGAAACTACATAGAAAAGCTTTTAAAACAAATAGAAGGAAATATATTTTTTACTCAAAGAAAGTTAAGCTCTGGAGCTTGTTGCCAAAGGATGTGGTAATAACGATCAATGTATCTGGGTTTAGAAAAGGTTTGAATAAGTTCCTGGAGGAAAAGGCCATAGTCTGCTATAGAAATAGACACGGGGGAACCACTATTTGCCCTGAGATTGGTAGAAATGGACTTGGGGAAAATCCACTATTTCTGGGATAAGCAGTACAGAATGTTTTGTACTTTTCTAGGGATCTTGCCAGGTATTTGTGACCTGTATTGACCGCTGTTGGAAACAGGATCCTGGGCTAGATGGACAATTGGTCTTTCCCAGTATGGCAATAGTTATGTACTTATGTATTTGTGACCTGGATTAGCCACTGTTGGAAGCAGGATACTGGACTAGATGCAGTGCAGTAGCGAGGGTGCCTGACACCCAGGGCGGGTCGCCGCTGCGCACCCCCCCCCCCGAGTGCAGGGCATGGCGCCCCCCCTCCGGAGCGCCCCCCCCACCCCGAAATGCACCCTACCTTTCAGCGGGGGGCAGGTGGGAGGGCCGATCCGACCCCCAGTGCACGTCACTGGGAGCTGCATCGGCTCTGCTGCTTCCCTGCTTTCTCTGCCCCGGAACAGGAAGTAACCTGTTCCGGGGCAGAAAGAGCAGGGAACCAGCGAGCCGACACCCCCCCAGCGCGTGCACCCGGGGCGGACCGCCCCATACACCACTGACTAGATGGACAATTGATCTGACCCAGTTTGACAATTCTTATGTTCTTATTTCCTGCAAAACCAAATACTCATTGGGGCAGTCATATGTATCAGTATTCTGGGCTGCCAGCCACAATTCCAAGAAGCTACTGTTTGTTGCATGCCAGCCCTATGCACTTTTGAAGGGATTCTATGAACAAGAAAGGGTTTGCAAGTTATCTGTGCTTTAAACACCACATTGATCCTATATAACGCATAAAGATCTTGAAGGACGTTGGGGGAAATCATTTCCCCAAAGATACTCTAGTGGGACTGGCTATGCAACCAAATTGTCAAGCTGTAGCCAGAATGGGACTCATCCTTCAGCTGGCTCCTCATCCAACCATCTTAGACCATAGCACAACAGGAGATCTGATTCTTCAGAAGGTGCATATTGCTTGTATCTAGGAAATGCATATTTGTAAGAGACATGAGTGTATGATTCATCATAGATTGTACCCTCATATCTAGTTTGCCTCTGATTGATAATGGGGAATCACCCTCCTGTTTGATAAAGATTTGAGGTTATAAATTTTGAAGATCAAACAGGACCCAGGGAGGAGATATCTCTTCACTCAGAATTTTGTTGACCAAGAGATGGTTGTCCCTAGACTTGGTCGTTTCTGATTTTCGGCGATAAAGGAAACCAAGAACGCCCATCTCGCAGGGACGCCCTTCTTTTTTCCATTATGGGTCAAGGATGCCCATGTGTTAGGCACGCTCCAGTCCCACCTTTGCTACGCTTCCGACACGCCCCCGTGAACTTTGGTCGTCCCCGTGATTGAAAGCAGTTGAGGATGCCCAAAATCGGCTTTCAATTATGCCGATTTTGGCGACCCTGGGAGAAGGACGCCCATCTCCCAATTTGTGTCGAAAGATGGGCGCACTTCTCTTTCGAAAATGAGCCCAATAGTAACATAGTAAATGACGGCAGATAAATACCTGAACGGTCCACCCAGTCTGCCCAACAAGACAAACTCATTTTACATGGAATGTGATACTTTATATGTATACCCAAGTTTGATTTGTCTCTGCCTTTCTCAGGGCACAGACACCGTAAATGTCTGCCCAGCACTGTTCCTGTACTAAAAGTTCTGAAGCTAACGTCAAAGCCCCTCAAAATTTACACTCCATCCCACCCATATCTATTCAGCCATGTTCAGGGCGCAGACCATAGAAGCCCACCCAGCATTGGTTTTACTCTCCATTTATCGGTGTTGCCACCATATCTCTGCTAAGATTCTGTAGATCCATTCCTTCTAAACAGGATTCCTTTGTGTTTATCCCTTGTACTAAGTTCTAAAGCTAAGGCCAAAACCCCTTAAAATTTACACTCCAGCACATCCCTATGTATTCAGTCACGATCAGGGCGTAGACCGTAGAAGTCTGCCCAGCTCCTGTTTTGTTTCCCATTACCATCGTCGACACCCAATCTCTGCTAAGATTCCATGGAACCATTTCTTCTAAACAGGATTCCTTTGTGTTTATTTCACGCAAGTTTAAATTCCATTACCGTTTTCATCTCCACCACCTCCCGTGGGAGGGCATTCCACGTATCCACCACCCTCTCCGTGAAAAAATTCTTCCTGACATTTCTCCTGAGTCTGCCCCCCTTCAATCTCAATTCATGTCCTACCACCTTCCTGTCTCCAGAAAAGGATTCCATTTACCACCACCCTCTGCCACCTGTCGGTCAACCAGTTTCTTATCCAGTTCACCACTTTCAGTCCTAATTCAGCCCTTTCAGCTTATTCACCAGTCTTCTGTGGGGGGTCATATCAAAGACTTTGCTGAAATCCAAGTAGATTACATGTAGCGCACATCCTTCATCAGTTTATCCAGTTCTTTGGTCACCCAGTCAAAGAAGTCAATGAGATTCTTTTGGCAGAATTTTCCTTTGGTAAAGCCATGTTGCCTCGGGTCCCTTAACCCATTGGCTTCTAGAAAGTTAAATATCCTTTCTTTCAGCAGCGACTCCATTATTTACCGGTCTGTAGTTTCCCACTTCTTCCTTGTCTCCACTTTTGTGAAGGGGGACCACATCCACTCATCTCCAATCTTTTGGAACCTCTCCCGTCTCTAAAGATCTATTAAATAAATCTTTAAGAGGTCCTGCCAGGACCTCCCTGAGCTCCTGGGATGTATCCCATCCAGCCCCATAACTTTGTCCACCTTCAGATTCTCCAGCTGTTTATAAATTCTTTCTTTTGTGAACGGCGCAGTATCCACTCCATTCCCAGATATTCTCTTGGCAGTCAACCGCGGTCTTTCTCCAGGATTTTCCTCCATGAATACCAAAGAGAAATAATTGTTTAGCACGTTCATTTTATCCTCATCACTCTCCACATAACCATTGTCATTATCTTTCAGTCTTGCAATTCCATTCCTATCTTTTCTCCTCTCCGCAATGTATCTGAAAAAGGTCTTGTCACCTCTCTTTACATCTTTAGCCATTTTTTCTTCCACTCGCGCTTTTGCTAGCTGTATTTTCCTCTTCACTTCTTTGAGTTTAATCTGATAATCTTTTCCATGACCCTCTCGTTGCGTTCTTTTGTATTTCTTGAACAAAGCCTCTTTTGCTCTTATTTTTTCAGCTACTTGTTTGGAGAACCATATAGGCTTCCTGTTTCTCTTGGTTTTGTTTACTTTCCTCATGTAAAGATCAGTTGCCATATTTTTAGCAGCCTTTAGCTTTGACCACTGATTTTCCACTTCTCCTATGCCTTCCTACTCCAACAGCTCCTTCTTCAGGTATTCCCCCATTTTATCAAAATCAGTACGTCTGAAATCCAGTACTTTGAATTTTGTGCGTCCACACTTCGCCTTTGCCCTTATATCAAACCATGTGGTGTGATGATCACTATTAGATATTGGAAACACTTCCTCCATTCGTGAGCACTAGATCCAGCATCAACCCTTCCCTCGTGGGTTCCATCACCATTTGTCTGAGCAAGGCACTTTGACAGGCATCCACAATCTCCCTACTTCTTTCCGATTCCGCAAACGGGACGTTCCAATCCACATCAGACAAGTTGAAATCTCCCAACAGTAGCACCTCCCCTTTCAAACCAATCTTTTGAATATCTTCTATCAGATCCTTGTCTAGCTTCTCCGTTTTTGCCGGAGGTCTGTAGATAACCCCCATGTGGATATAGGTTCCATCTTCTCGTTCCAGGTCGATCCATAACGTTTCTTCCTCTACCCAGGTCCCCCGCATTTCAGACACTCTGATATTGTCTCTCACATAGAACACCACTCCTCCACCCCTTTTGCCCTCTCTATCCTTCCTAAAAAGTTTAAAGGCCGGTATGGTCACATCCCATTCATGGGAATCATTGAACCACGTCTCTGTAATAGCAACAATATCCAAGTTTTCTTCAAACATCAGACCTTGCAAGTCTTGAATCCTTTTACCTAGACTACAAGCATTTGTGCTCACTGCTTTCCATTTGCATAGTGAGTTTAGGTGGTTTTCCATATTTGGATGACCTTTCCCTCTGCCATCATGTTTATTCTGGGGGTGACTTTCCGAATTCCCTTGTTTTCTTTTGTCACCCCCGCCTTCTAGTTTAAATGTCTAGAAATATACTGTCTGAATTTCTCCCAAAGGATCCTTTTTCCAGTCACAGAAAGATGTAGTCCATCATTGCAGTAGAGCCTGTTATTTCTCCACGTATTTCCCCACGCTCCTATGTATCTAAAACCTTCTTTACACCAAGACTCAAGCCACTTATTGAAGTCCACTGTTTTGTGTACTATTATTTACCATTGCGTAGTATTATTTACCGTTTATATATTTGCAAAGCGCCTTGTGTACTCTATACAGTTCTGGTTGCCCAATCTCAAAACGGATAGAGCAGAACTAGGAAAGGTTCAAAGAAGGGCACCAAAAATGATAAAGGGGATGGAACACCTCCCTTACGAAGAGAAGCTAAACATGTTGGGTCTTTCAGGTTGGAGAAAAGCTGACTGAGAGGGGATATAATAGATGTTTATAAAAACATAAACAGGGTGGAATGATTAAATAAGGAATGATTATTTAACCTGTCAAGCAGCAAAACAGCAAGAGGGCACTCAATGAAACTAACAACCAGCAGATTGAAAACAAATCCTAGAAAATTGTATTTCATGAAGTGCATAATTAAACTGTGGAATTGTTTGCTGGAGGATGTGGTCAGGGCAACCAACATAGCAGGATTTAAAAGATTGAAGTTTCTGGGGAGAAATTCTGTTAAAGACAAAACAAAACAGAAAAAAACCCAACAAAATAACTATTAACCGGATAAACTTAGGAGAAACATTGCTCATCCCTGGAAATGAACTATGGAAACTATCTACTTTTTAAGGATCTTCGGGGTACTTGTGACCCAGATTGGCCACTGTCAGAGACAGGATGCTGAGCTTTATGGACCTCGCTCTGAGCTGGTATGGCTTTTCTTATGTTACTATAAGGATTGAAGATACCTCTGTATTTCCCTACCAACCCATTAGAATAGAGGTACATAAATATTAATGAAAGGCATACTTAGGAAAGAATATGTCTACTTAGCTAAGAATTTTCACACTCTAAATTTATCTCTGCTAAAGACTGGAGCAAATATTCAAAATGCTATAGAAAAGATATCCAGCTTTATTTACCAGGCCATCTTAAGAAGATTTTTAGCCAAACCCAGCAGGCAAGGTTATAGTTTGAATGAAATTATCCTAAAGTAACTTAGGTGTTTTTTTTTTTTTTTACTAAAGATTAGCTCGAGTTATCTGCAGCAAGGCCCATACGAATAAAATGGGGACCTGCTGCAGATAACTTCAGCTAACCATTAGTAAAAGACCCCCTTAGCCAGCTGACTGCTGAGTGATCTACCCCGATCTACCCAGTTAACTCCTTTTGAAAAATGTCACCTTTCCCTCAAAGAAACTGTAGTAAACTGTAGTAAATGTTTAACTCCCGAGGAGATGATTCCGCTGCAGAGCAGGCTGTGGGACGATCTCCTGGCGGTCACTGTGCTACCCAAGTTGGGTGGAGATGGTGGAAGCTCATCTTGAGGAGAAGCGGGGTCTTCGGTTGCCCTGTCTCTGCCTAGACGCTGACACTGAGGGGGAATCCCAGAACGGGGGAGGTGAATCCTGGTCACTGCTGGCTGAAGTCACCTTTGTTGAAGAGCAGAGATCTGTGTCTGTTTCCCAGAGCAGGGAAATGTGTGAAGGGGAAGGAGTGCCTGGCAAGAAAGGACACTCCAGGTGGTAGTGGTTCACTTACCGCATGGCTATTTCAAAAGCACGCACTGATGCTACCACAGGCCCCCTTTTTTTCCACAGCTTAGTAAAAGGACCCCTATATAATTTATTTACATATGGATCTCAGGATTACACACAACATTTGGGGCACCATTTATAGAATCTGGGTGATCTTAGTGAAAATATCATTACAACATTACCCACATGGTGGCAAAAGTGGTAACGGATTTCCTGCCATGAACTTTTCAAGTTAATCAGTGCTGTGCAGTTTTTGGGGCAACGAGGAGTCTTTTTACTAAAGTGCACTGAAAAGTGGCCTGCGGTAGTGTAGGTGCGGGTTTTGGGCGAACGCAGAATCATTTTTCAGTGCACCTGTAAAAAAGGCCTTTTTAAAAATTTTTGCCGAAAATGGACATGGCAAAATGAAAATTGCTGCTTGTCCATTTTTGGGTCTGAGACCTTACCGCCAGCCATTGACCTAGCGGTAAAGCCTCACGCAGTAACCGGGCGGTAAGGACCTACGCACAACAGATTATTTTCAGGCTGCATGTATTGGGCATGCGGCAAAATGAAATTACCGCAAGATAGCCATGCGGTAACTCCATTTTGGCACGCGTTAGGTCACATAGAGGGGAATAATCGAACGGGGCCAGCCATCTATAAGGGCAGCCATCTTCAAGGCCGGCCCCGTAAAGCGGCGTCCCAACCGTATTATCGAAACAAGATGGCCGGACATCTTTCGTTTTGATAATACAGTCGGAGCCGGCCAAATCTCAACATTTGGGCCGGCTTTAGAGATGACTGGCATTGATTTTCAGCAATAATGGAAACTAATGGTGGCGATCTCAAACCCGGCCAAATCCAAGACATTTGGTCGTGGGAGGAGCCAGCATTTGTAGTGCACTGGTTCCCCTCACATGCCAGGACACCAACCGGGCACCCTAGGGGACACTGCAATGAACTTCAAAAATTGCTCCCAGGTGCATACCTCCCTTACCTTGTGTGCTGAGCCCCCCAAATCCCAGTCCCCACAACTGTACACCACTACCATAGCCCTTAGGGATGAAGGGGGCACCTACATGTGGGTACAGTGTTTTTTTTGGGGGGTGGGTGGGTTGGAAGGCTTCCATTTACCATCACAAGTGTAAAAGGTAGGGGGGATGGGCCTGGATCCACCTGCCTGAAGTGCACTGCACACCCACTAAAATCTGCTCCCGGGACCTGCATACTGCTGTCAGGGAGTTGGGTATTACATTTGAGGCTGGCATAGAGGCTGGCAAAAAAATGTTTTTTTTATTTGTTTTTGGGTGGGAGGGGGTTGCTGACCACTGGGGGAGTAAGGGGAGGTGATCCCCCATTCCCTCCGGTGGTCATCTGGTCAGTTGGGGCACCTTTTTGAGGCTTGGTCATGAACAGAAAGGGACCAAGTAAAGTCGGACAAATGCTCGTCAAGGCCGGCTTTCTTTTTTCCATTATCGGGCGAAGCCGGCCATCTCGTAACCACGTCCCATCCCGCCTTCTGTACCCTGCTGACACGCCCCCTTGAAGTTTGGCCGGCTTCACGACGGAAAGCAGTTGAAGCCGGCCAACATCGACTTTTGATTATACCGATTTGGCCGGGTTTAGGAGATGGCCGGCCATCTCCCGATTTGTGTTGGAAGATGGCCGGCCTTCTCGTTCGAAAATAAGCAGGATAGATGCTTATGCGGCTTAGTAAAAGGGTCCCTGAATTTCTACATCTAGTAATAATGACCTTTCAATGCCTCGAAGCACCCCGGTGCTCAGCGTCTATCCCATACTTGTTAGAAAAGTTGAGTTCAGCATGGCGGATTAGTGAATGAGTTTAAAAAATACAGCGGAAGAGAAAGAAAATGAATTCTCTTGACAAATTGAAACTTAGAGCTTCCTTGATTCTTTTCTGAATTACTATAATTTAGATTTCAAATATAAACTCATCTATTCCTCATTCTTTCATATATAATTCATGTTAATGCGATGTTGAAACAAAAGCAATTTAATGTTTCAGCAGTTTGGAAAGTCAAATTTGGAGTGACTCAGAAGATTATAGCATGCTTCATATATTTTTAGGAAAGCTCAAAATGTTTCTCCTTAATCAGTGTTGAGAGGTTTTCTCTTTCGGTTTATGCAAGGTTTTAAGGTATCAAAATGTCTTAATAAAAGTATTAGACAAGTGATGCTCAGTCAAATACAACTATTACAAAAAAACATATAAATATAAAAAACAGGAAAAAGGCCTCACTATCAACTTTACTTTCGTGTCTCATTATTATATTATTTAAAGCAACAAAGAATGGGTGTGGTATTACACACGCAAAACAGCAAAAATAAATAATAAGCCACAAAGATGAAACTCATGAATAACAATATATAGTGAAAAATTACCTACAAAAGGAAAGGGAAGGAAAAGCCTCAAAGTAGCTCAAAACACACAGTTTTTAAAGAGCTAAAGCAGTCAAAAAAACACCTTGCTTCATCATCGGCAAAAACCTTCCCATAAGAAGAGTAGCTACAGGTACATTCAAAATGCAAAATAAAATAACTTAGCTCTTGAGAAATGTGTAGCTCTCAAATTGGTGGGACAATGTGGGATACAAATGCTACAAAGAAAACATGTCCGGTGGAAGTCTAAAGATGTAGGAATGCCCCTGGGCCAAATGTTACTATAATATTTAACAGACGACAAGACAAATGGGGTTCACACTCTCCACAAGGAACGAACACAGCAGTAACAGGGTGGAAAGGACCCAGCTCCAAGTGATCAGTCACCGCATCAGGATAAGATGCTCCAATAAAACTTTATTAAGACCCAACACAGCCTGTGTTTCGGCTACAACAGCCTTCCTCAGGGGTCTAATCGATGAGTGCTCAATTGTGTATCACTATCGACCGTTTTAACCTCTTGCTACAAATCTAGTATAGTATACAACACTCCACTATCAATTGATACACAATTGAGCACTCATCGATTAGACCCCTGAGGAAGGCTGTTGTAGCCGAAACACAGGCTGTGTTGGGTCTTAATAAAGTTTTATTGGAGCATCTTATCCTGATGCGGTGACTGATCACTTGGAGCTGGGTCCTTTCCACCCTGTTACTACTATAATATTTAATACAGTAACATTTGGGGAGGAGGGGAAGTTATTAAGGAGGAGCCAAAGCAGAAAGCCATATGGAAACTTTAGCTCAGTGCATGGCTCCTACCATGGAATTGATTAGAAAAAATGTCACAGCTCTGTAGTAATCAACGAACCTGCAAATTACTTCTGGAAATTCCCAGTTCCTTACAAAATGTCACTCCTCCTGTCAATGTGTGAATGGTGATTAGCCGCCCACATGGTTTCTGTATTGATCCTCCCCTACCCTCACAATAGGAGACAGAGCACTCACCCTCCAACCCAACCTGACCCACCCTTCCTCCAATTTACTTTCAAAAAGAAATTCCCTGGTGTCTAGTGCGTCCCCATATCAAATCTTAACATGATCAGACCCCTTGCCCTGACTTAAAAAAATAAATAACTTCCCCGGTTTTTAATGTCAACCTAACCTGACTTCCCTTCCCCCTGAATTATTAAATAAAAAACGTCCTGGTGTCTAGTGCACTCTGACCCCTACCCCTGGCCCTCTGACCCCTTATTTAGCATTCTGATCCCAGGATGCATCGCAAGGAGTCAGGTGCCAACATGTTCCAAGATGGCAGCATTGGAGGCAGGAGTGAGAGGGCATTGCCCCTTCCTCTTCCAGGAACTCCCTAATGGGGGGGGTTAGGGAGCAGTAAAGGTGCATTAGACACCAGGAAAATGTTTATTATTATTATTATTATTTTCATTTATTTGTATTCATAAATGCACAATAATCAAAAAATAAAGTTAAAATAATGCATGAAGCCCATATGTTAGTGCATTTTAGTAAGAGGTTCCTTTTATCCAGAAAGTTTAGGTACCGGTTGGAATATCTCTAGTATGCAGGGCTGAATATTACTCCCATAATATACAAACACCTAGGAATAGAAGCCCTATGTGTAAAAAGTAGCTGTCATGTCCCCTACCTCAACGCAAGCGGCGTCCTTGGGCTGCACAGGATCCTGGCAACACACACACTTGACTGGCTTAGCCTTGAGCCATGTCTGTGTACTTCTCTGGCTGCAGGCTCCTTGATTGCCTTGCTCTCATGCACCTGGATCTGCTCTCTCTGCCTGGCTTCCAGGCTCTTTAATTGCTTTACTACCACGCACCTGTGTTGACTTTCTCTCTGCCTACCTGACCTATGGAAGCTGTCTTCTTGAGCTGGTTCCTGTCTACGTCAGAAAGCCTGCACTATTTCTGGGACGCTTTCCCTCTGCCTCATTGCTTCAGCTTCTACTTGGGTAAGCGTTTCTCTTCAGCATACTCTTCTGTTTGTTGCCTGCCTGTAAAGACCCTGCTTGTACCTGGATTACTCTTCTGTTTACTGCCTGCCTGTAAAGACCCGCCTGGACCTGGTTACTCTTTTGTCTGCTGCCTGCCTGGATATCCTGCCTGGACCTGGTTACTCTCTTGTCTGCTGCCTGTCTGCCTGCCTGAATATCCTGCCTGGACCTGGTTACTCTCTTGTCTGCTGCATGCCTGGATATGCTGCCTGGACCTGCAGGTCCAGACAACTAAGTACATATGTATTGCCATACTGGGACAGAACGAAGGTCCATCAAGCCCAGCATCCTGTTCCAAACAGTGACCAATCCAGGTTACAAGTACCTGGCAAGATCCAAAAACACTACATTTTCTCCGGCTTATCCCAGAAATAAGCAGTGGATTTTCCCAAAGTCCATCTTAATAATGGCTTATGGACTTTTCTTTTAGGAAGCTAGCCAAATTTTTTTAAAACTCCGCTAAGCTAACTGCTTTTACCACATTCTCTGGCAACAAATTCCAGAGTTTAATTACATGTTGAATGAAGAAATATTACCTTTCTTAGCTGCCACAGCACACTGAGCAGAGGGTTTCAATACATCATCAACGATGATGTCTAGATCCCTTTCCTGGTCAGTGACTCCTAATGTGGAACCTTGCATTATATAGCTATAGTTCGTGTTTCTCTTTCCCACATGCATCACTTTGTACTTGCTCATATTAAACGTCATCTGCCATTTAGATGCCCGGTCCTCTTGTAATTTTTCACAATCCTCTTGCGATTTAACAACTTTGAATAACTTTACGTGTCATCAGCAAATGTAATTACCTCACTAGTTATTCCCATCTCTAGATCATTTCTAAGTATGTTAAAAAGCAGCAGTCCCAGCACAGACCCCTGGGGAACCCTACTGTCTACCCTTCTCCATTGAGAATACTGACCATTTAACCCTACTCTCTGTTTTCTATCTTTTAACCAGTTTTTAATCCTCAAAAGAACACTGCCTCCTTTTCCATAACTCTCCAATTTCCTCTAGAATCTTTCATTAGGTATTTTGTCAAATGCCTTTTGAAAATCCAGATACACAATATTGACCGGCTCATTTTTATTCACACTGGGGGAGTAAGGGGAGGTGATCCCCGATTCCCTCCGGTGGTCATCTGGTCATTTAGGGCACATTTTTGAGGCTTGGTCGTGAACAAAAAAGGACCAAGTAAAGTCGGGCAAATGCTCGTCAGAGCCGGCCTTCTTTTTTCCATTATCGGCAGAGGCCAGCCGTCTCTTAACCACACCCCATCCCACCTTCGGCACACTTCCAACATGCCCCCTTTAACTTTGGCAGGCCCTGCGACAGAAAGCACCCTTCTCCTTTGAAAATAAGCAGGCTGTCTACTATGGTCTCTTTTGGAAGTTTGCTATCAGGATACTGTATCTTCTCTGTTTTGGTGACATCTTTGAAAGATACCTTGTCCAAACCATGAGTTTTTGAATGACTGTCAGCCTTCCCCAAGGTTCTAGTTTAAAAGCTGCTCTATCTTCTTTTTAAACGCCGACACAGGCAGCCTTGTCCCACCCTGGTTAAGGTGGAGCCCATCCTTTCGGAATAGGCTCCCCCTTCCCCATGAATTGAGGTTGAAGGGGGGCAGACTCAGGACTAATGTCAGGAAGTATTTTTTCACGGAGAGGGTGGTAGATATGTGGAATGCTATCCCGCGGGAGGTGGTGGAGATGAAAACGGTAATGGAATTCAAACATGCGTGGGATAAACACAAAGGAATCCTGTTTAGAAGGAATGGTTCCATGAAATCTTAGCAGAGATTGGGTGTTGACGATGGTAATGGGAAACAAAACAGGAGCTGGGCAGACTTCTACGGTCTACGCCCTGATCGTGACTGAATACATAGGGATGTGCTGGAGTGTAAATTTTAAGGGGTTTTGGCCTTAGCTTTAGAACTTAGTACAAGAACAGTACTGGGCAGACTTCTACGGTCTGTGCCCTGAGAAAGCCAAAGACAAATCAAACTCGGGTATACATATAAAGTATCACATACCATGTAAAATGAGTTTATCTTGTTGGGCAGACTGGATGGACCGTACAGGTCTTTATCTGCCGTCATTTACTATGTTACTATGTTAATGTTGCCCAGTTCCTAACAAATCTAAAACCCTTTTCCCCGCACCATTGTCTCATCCACGCATTGAGACTCCGGAGCTCTGCCTGTCTCTTGGGCCCTGCACGTGAAACGGGTAGCACTTCATAAAATGATACCCTAGAGGTTCTGGATTTGAGCTTTCTACCTAAGAGTCTAAATTTGACTTCTAGAACCTCTCACCCACATTTTCCTATGTCACTTACCTACAGAAATGTCCTCTTCTCACAGAACTTCTCAGAAAACTAAATTTAGTTGCGGGCAGTCACACCAAGAAAAAACAGTGTAAATGACAACACGTAAAATAGACGTGGACTGTGTGTATTCTATAACAACACGCATAGATTTTAGAAACGCCCATGGCCACACCCCCTTTTCAACTGTGCGACTTAGAATTTACGCGCATCATGATAATTGCGTGTGCAAATGCAGAATATGACTGAATTCGCATGCGCAATTTAAGTTGTGCTATATAGAATCCAGGGATTACCGTGCATTGATCTAGAAGTTACCACAGGATGTCTGAGCACATCTCATGGTCCACCATTTTTAGCTGTGTTAGATGCACAAGTTCCTGGAGGAAAAATACATAGTCTGGTATTGAGATGGACATGGGGAAGCCACTGCTTGCCCTGGGACTGGTAGCATGGAATGTTGCTATTAATTGGGTTTCTGCCAGGAACTTGTGACCTGGATTGGCCACTGTTGGAAACAGGATACTGGGCTAGATGGACCATTGGTCTGACCCAGTTTGGCTTTTCTTATGTTCTTAACCTAGTAAAAGGGCTCCTTAATTGGAAATGTAATGATATAAACTGTTGAGCCTCACCCCTTGACTCAACATGGTTGTCCCACCTACTCTAAGGTGGCTTACTCTTAGCATCAGTGAGCTAGCGCCCTCTACTGTAAGGTGGATTAATTGCAATATCAGTCTTTATGATACCATCCACTTAGTAAATGTAAATAGGTAGGTAATCCTTCCTGGTGGTACCAGAAACCAAGAGAAACTAAAAGCAAAAGGATTTAGGAGCCTAAACCCTTTGAATACCAGCCTTATTGCCTCTGTGCCTCTTTTTTGGGAATGGACTTGGCAGGCCAGAGACTGCCAGATGGAAATGTTAAAGGAAATACTAATCAAATAATAAGGCAGAATCCTCCAGTCCAGGATACCATTTGAAGAGAGGAGCTTCAGTGAAATCCACTGAGATACATATTTAGCTGTGGCTTCAGAGGTGCAGCAGTCTTACCCATTGATGTCAGAAATATATTTGTCATGTGGTGTGACGTCCATCGTAGACTGGCAATCACCGTCCATCAGATCTATTTGCTGCAGGGGTAAAACAAAAGCACTGTGCATTGTTTAATTGAATATGAATGGACTTCATGGCATGATACAGACATAATTTTCAAGCTATTCCATAAATCTAAATCTTTTGTTCTAAAGTTTTAATCCTCACAAGAGGGGGTCTTGGTTTCTTTCAAAAGAAAAAAGAGTTTCAATAAGTTTTTTTTTCTTAAGTGCTCCTTCTTTGCAATTATATGTCATGTTTTTCAAGTTTTTCAGGCAGCAAATTTGTTTAGACAGTAGAAACTGGAATATAACTAATGGGGAAGAAAGCAGGATAGACTCATGAAATCATCGGTCCATTGTCTGCAAATATCATAACGGATATTGCACTATAATACGATAGAATGACTTCATTAAAACCATCATTATAGAAAAGCTAACTTACTACATATCATCAATGGTTTTTACTTTAAAAAAATCTTTGTTATGGCATTGATAAAGGTTTTTTTTTTAATTACTTTATACTGACATTTCTAAATGTATCAGAGTGCAGGATAAACACACTGCTTCGAAAGCAGTTAAGAGACATGGAGGGACATTTTCGATATGATGTCTAAATCCGACTGGGGCGTAGCCATGGGTGGGCCTGGACGGGCCTAGGCCCAGCCACTTTTGCTCCAGGCCCGCCCAGCCTCTTCTGCCCGCTCTCCCCGTCCGCGCGGTCTGCTCACTTTTAGTGCCCTGAAGCGCCGTTCTCCTTCCAGCACTGGTGATTCCCATAGCCAGCCTTCTGCCAGCGCGCGTCATCGGAGCCTCTTCTCAGGCGCGTCCCGCCTACTCTGCAACTTCCTGTTTTCCGCAAAGGTGGGACGCAGGAAGTTGCAGAGTAGGCGGGACGCGCCTGAGAAGAGGCTGGCTATGTGAATCACCGGTGCTGGAGGGAGAACGGTGCTTCAGGTCAGTAAAAATGACCAGAACTGACCATGTGAAGGGGGCTGTCGCGGGGAGGGGGGGGGTTGCAGGTGGAGAGGAAATGTGGCGGTGGTGGCGGCAGGCGGGCAGCGGGTGGAGAGGAAATGCGAGGCCTGTGCCCAAACAGTCCACCTCCAGGCCCATCTAAAAATTAAACTCTGGTTACACTACTGCTTTGACAATATATCCACGGTCCCAGGCACCAAATATTTTCAATGGTATGTGTTTATAAGTGAGCACTAAAGGTTTTTTTACAGGATCATCAGAATATCATGCATGTATTTGTTTCTCTACCGGAGATGGCAAACGCCTCTACGGTACAATGCAAGCCACATTGAGCCTGCAAATAGGTGGGAAAATGTGGGATACAAATAATAATAATAATTAATAATAATTAAACACTGCTGAAAAAAACCTTCATAAGGCAGCGAAGTGCAAATCCTCATAGATCCACTTTTTTTTCTTCTTTAATCTCAATTCCATGTAAGTAGTGTTTGAATACTATGGGCCCCTACGCAGGCCGAACGTGCACCAAATTGGAGTTACCGCTCGGTTACCACATGGCCCTTGTGATAATTTCAATTGTGGCACATATCCGCTACACGCGTCTGAAAAATATTTTTTTATTTTGTGGCGCACACGTAATGGACGCGCGCCAAGTGGCATTTGATGCACATAGGTCATTACCACCCAGATTGTTTACCACTAGGTCTATGGCTGGCGGCAAGGTGTCAGACCCAAAATGGATGCGCGGCAATTTTCATTTTGCTGCATGTCCATTTTCGGCAAAAAAAATAGGCCTTTTTTACAGGCTAAAAAATGGATCAGCGCACACCAGTGGGGGGAGGCGGTATGCAGGTCCGCCGGGGGGGGGGGAGATATGTGTGTGTCAGCGGAGGCATAACGAAAGCGTGGACGTCCTTCTTTCAAACATTTTGGACATCCTCAACTACCCCCACCCCACACACAGGGACAGTCAAATTTCAAGGGAGTGGAGTAGAGTAGAGGAGTGGCCTAATTGTTAGAGCCCTGGTCTCACAATCCAGAGGTGACCAGTTCAAATCCCACTGCTGCTACTTGTGATCCAAAATCCAAATAAATAAAGGGGGTGTCAGAGACATAGCAAAGGCATGGACATCCTTCTCACAGAAGCACCCACATTTTGGACATCCTCAACTGCCATTGCAGGGACGGAGGCATAGAGAACTATGGACTTTTCTTCCAGGAACTTGTCCAAACCTTGTTTAAACCCAGCAAGTTCCAGAGCGTAACTATTCTTTGCATGAAAATTATTTCCTCTTATTTGTTTTAAAAGTATTTTCATATAATTTCATTGAGACTTTGTACTTTTTGGAAGAGTGAAAAATTGATTTGCTTTTACCCTTTTTACACCACTCAGGATTCCATAGACCTCAATCATATCTCCCCTCAGTAGTATCTATGCTAAAATGAATAGCTCTATCCTCATTAGTTTCTCCTCATATGGGAGGAGTTCCATCCCCTTGATCATTTTGCTTGCTCTTCTTTGAACCTTTTCTAATTTTGCTATATCTTTTTTCAGATATGTTGCACAGAATTGAACCCAATACTTAAGATGAGGTTGCACCATGGAGCGATACAGAGGCATTATAATAATCTTGGTCTTATTTTGCATCCCTTTCCTAATAATTCCTAGCATCCTGTTGACTTTTTTGGCCACTGCCACACACTGAACAGAAGATTTCAGTTTATTGTCAGTTTATGACACCGAGATCTTTTTCTTGAGTGTTGACTCCTAAAGTGGACCCCGGCATCAGGTAACTATGATTCGGATTATTCTTTCCAATGTGCATCATTGCGTTTGTCAACATTAAATTTCATCTGTCATTTGCCCAGTCTTCCAGTTTCCTAAGATCTTCCCACAATTTTTCGCAATCCGCATGCATTTTTTACAACCTTGAATAGTTTTGTACATCTGCGAATTTAAACACCTCATTCTTGGTTCCATTTTCCAGATCATTTATAAATATGCTAAATGGCACTTATCCTAGTACAGATCCCTGTGGCACTCCACTATTCACCCTCCTCCATTGACAGAAATGGTCATTTAACCCTACCCTCTTGTTTTCTGTCCAATAACCAATTTCTAATCCACACAGAACCTTGCCTCCTATCCCATGACTCTTTTAATTTTTCAGGAGTCTCTCATGAGGAACTTTGTGAAAAGCTTTAGATACACTAAGGAGCTCATTTTCAAAAGAGAAAAATGTCCCAAAAGTGGCATAGATCTGCATTTGGATGTTTTCTCACAAAAATGCCCAAATTGGTATTTTGAAAACCGATTTTTAGATGTTTTTCTATGAAGTCCATAAGAAGTGCCTTCAGTTCACAAGGAGGTGTGTCAGGGGCGTGTTAAGGGTGGGATCTGGTTCCCAACACTTGGATATTTTTCAGCCATAATGGAACAAAACAAAACCATCCAGGACTAAAACTAAGATGTTTTGTACTAGACCTGTTTTTATAATGAATAAGGCACAACAAATTGTCCTAAATGACCAGATGACCACTGGAGGGAATCAGAGATGACCTCTCCTTACTCTCCCAGTGGTCACTAATCCCCTTCCACCCCCCCCCCCAAAAAAAAAAAACCAATGTGATTAAAAACATTACTTACCAGCTTCTATGTCAACCTCAGATGTTATACTCAGGTCCATTAGAACAGCATGCAAGTCCCTGTCATAGGAGCCGACTCTGTGCTGTGGGTGCTTGAGCACCCCCAATATTGAGAACATTCCTTGTATGTAGCCAAGGAAGTGTTATTTCCACTGGGCTTAGCACCCCCAATAATTTTGAAAAGTTGGCTCCTATGCGTCTAGTAGTGGGTGCAGTGCATTGCAGACAAGTGGACCCAGGCTCCTACCTCCCCCTACCTGTTACACTTGAGGAGGAAACTGTGAACCCATCCAAAACTCACCAGAAACCCACTGTACCCACATCTAGGTGCCCTCGAGGGGCATAATCGAACGGAGCAGGCCATCTATATGGCCAGCCCTGTAAAGCGGCATCCCGACTGTATTTTCGAAACAAGATGGCCGGCCATCTTTCGTTTCAATAATACGGTCGGAGCCGGCCAAATCTCAACATTTGGGCCGGCTTTAGAGATGGCCGGCATTGGTTTTCATTGATAATGGAAACTAATGGTGGACATCTCAAACCCGGCCAAATCCAAGGCATTTGGTCATGGGAGGAGCCAGCATTTATAGTGCACTGGTCCCCCTCACATGCCAGGACACCAACCGGGCACCCTAGGGGGCACTGCAGTGAACTTCAGAAAAAGGTCCCAGGTGCATACCTCCCTTACCTTGTGTGCTGAGCCCCCCAAATCCCCCACAAAAAACACTCCCCACAACTATACAACACTAGCATAGCCCTAAAAGGGTAAAGGAGTTTGGGGGGGGGGGGTTGGATTTTTAATTTTTCTTTGGGTGGGAGGGGGTTGGTGACCACTGGGAGACTAAGCGGAGGTGATCCCCGATTCCCTCCAGTGGTCATCTGGTCAGTTGGGGCACTTTTTTGCGGCTTGGTCCTAAAAATAAATGGACCAAGTGAAGGCGGCCAAGTGCTCGTCAGAGCACTGCTTTTAACTCCTAAGCCTTGATTCACTTGTTCAGAACCCTTATTTTATCATCCTCACTTTAATATTCCCTTATCTCTTGTTTGTCCTGTTTGTCTGTCCTAATTAGATTGTAAACTCTGTTGAGCAGGGACTGTCTCTTCATGTTCAAGTGTACAGTGCTGCGTACGTCTAGTAGCGCTATAGAAATGATAAGTACTAGTAGAAGTAGTAGTAGTCTTTGGGATTCCGGAATCTTGCTACTCTTTGGGATTCCGGAATCTTGCTACACTTTGTCCTTATTCCTCATTTGTTCTGTTTGTCTGTCCTAATTAGATTGTAAGCTCTGTCGAGCAGGGACTGTCTCTTCATGTTCAAGTGTACAGCGCTGCGTACGTCTAGTAGCGCTATAGAAATGATAAGTAGTAGTAGAAGTAGTAGTAGTCTTTGGGATTCCGGAATCTTGCTACTCTTTGGGATTCCGGAATCTTGCTACACTTTGTCCTTATTCCTCATTTGTTCTGTTTGTCTGTCCTAAGCAGATTGTAAGCTCTGTCGAGCAGGGACTGTCTCTTCATGTTCAAGTGTACAGCGCTGCGTACGTCTAGTAGCGCTATAGAAATGATAAGTACTAGTAGAAGTAGTAGTAGTCTTTGGGATTCCGGAATCTTGCTACTCTTTGGGATTCCGGAATCTTGCTACACTTTGTCCTTATTCCTCATTTGTTCTGTTTGTCTGTCCTAATTAGATTGTAAGCTCTGTCGCGCAGGGACTGTCTCTTCATGTTCAAGTGTACAGAGCTGCGTAGTCTAGTAGCGCTTTAGAAATGATAAGTAGTAGTAGTAGTAGCCTTCTTTTTTTCCAATATCAACTGAAGCCAGCCATCTGTTAACCACACCCCCATCCCGCCTTCCATACCCTGCCGACACGCCCTTTTTAACTTTGACCAGCCCTGCGACGGAAAGTAGTTTAAGCAGGCCAAAATCGGCTTTCGATTATACTGATTTGGCCGGGTTTAGGAGATGGCCGGCCATCTCCCGATTTGTGTCGAAAGATGGCCAGCCATCTCCTTCGAAAATAAGCAGGCTCTTCACCTATAAGGGCTACAGTAGTGGAGTACAGTTGGGGGTAGTGGGTTTTGGGTGTGTTTTAGGGGGCTCAGCAGACAAGGTAACGGAGCAATGGTGAGCTGTGCACCTGGGAGCATTTTATGAAGTCCACTGCAGTGCCCCCTAGGGTGCCCTATTGCTTTCCTGGGATGTCAGGGGGACCAGTCTACTAAAAATGCTGGTTCCTCCTACATCCTAATGGCTTGATTTTATGTGTTTTGCACTTGGATTTTTTTTTTTTTTTTTCGAAAATGGACCAAAAAACAAAGCATTCAAATCACAAAAACTTGTTCAAAACAGTATTTTTTCTTTTTTCAAAATGACCTTCTTTCCAATTCAGATTTTGGACGTTTTTTTTGCAAAACGTCCAAAGTCAGACTTAGATGTCATATCGAAAATGTCCCTCCAGATTAACCAGCTCACCTTTATCCACATGCTTATTTACGCTTTCAAAGAAATGAAGCAAGACCTCCCTTGGCTGAATCCATGCTGACTTTGTCCCATTAGACCATGTGTATGTGTCCGTAATTTCATTCTCTAATAGTTTTCACTATTTTCCCTGGCACTGAAGTCAGGCTTACCGGTCTGTAATTTCCAGGATCACCCCTGGAACCCTTAAAAAAAATTATTTATTTATGTATTTACTAGCCGTTGAGCCCGTAAAAACGGGCTGGTATAGAGGTTTTCCTCCCCCCGCAGTCACCACCGCTCCCCTCCCCCCCACGAAGTCGCCACCGCTCCCCCCCCTCGAAGTCGTCGCCGCCGCCACCCCTCCACCTGGTCCGGGCCCTCTCTTCACTTCTGAACTTACAGATCCATTCGCCGAACGCAGCAACGCACATCAGCTGAGCTGCCCCTTCCTTCTCTGCCTGTGTGTGTCCCGCCCTCGCTGACGTTATGTCACAGGAGGGCGGGGCCACAGGCAAAGAAGGAAGGGCTCACTGCAGCTCAGCTGATGTGCGTTGCTGCGTTCGGCGAATGGATCTGTAAGTTCAGAAGGGAAGAGAGGGCCCGGGCCGGGTGGAGGGGTGGCGGCGGCGACTCCGAGTGGGGGGGGGAGCGGTAGCAACGTCGGCGGCGCAGTTTCCCTCTCTGTCCCACCCCCCCCTCGTCATCACGTATTGACGCGGGGGCGAGACAGAGAGGGAAGTCTCTACTGCGCATTTGCAGTGAGTACGGTCACTCGCCGTTTATATATATTGATTGCACTTGTATCCCACATTTTCCCACCTATTTGCAGGCCCAATGTGGCTTACAAATACCTGTAATGGCAAAACGCCATTTCAGGTTACAGAAATACAATTGGTGTTAACAAAAGATGACAAGAGTAGTAATCTTAACATATCGATCTGATCAAACAGTTGAAGAAGAAAGACTCGTGGTGGTGTATTGTGGTTAGTTATAGATTTTCGTGGTAAGCTTTGATGAAGAGAGAGGTTTTCAACGATTTGCGGAAGTTGGTTATTTCATTGATTGTTTTTAGGTGTTTTGGAAGTGCATTCCACAATTGCGTGCTCATGCAGGAAAAGCTGGACGCGTGTGTCAGTTTGTATTTTAATCCTTTGCAGCTGGGGAAGTGCAGATGAAGATAGGTACGAGCAGATCTTTTGGCATTTCTGGATGGGAGGTCCACTAGGTCAAGCATGTATGACGGGGCGTCTCCGTAAATGATTTTATGGACTAACGTGCAGATTTTATGGACTAACGTGCAGATTTTGAACGTGACACCTTACATTGGCCACCCTCCAATGTTCAGGAACTTTGGACCATTTTAACGACATATCACAGATCAGTAACAACAGATTACCTAACCCCCTGTTTACTGAACCGTACGGCCGTAGCGAATTTTAGTGGGTTTTCTTCATTTCTCTTCCTTGCAGTTTTCTGAACTGTGAGGCTGTTCTAATACGATAAATACTTCTAGAACACCGATTTTCTTAAAAAAGGTGATAAATAAAATCCTAATATATAAATAAAATCCTGCCTGAGCACCTGAAAGCTCTCCAGCCTGAGAGAGAATGGAAATCATTCTCATCTTTACACAGCTTTCACTGTTAGTCTCATGATGATCTGCAACTCCTGATGCACCTGAAAAGCTTTTCAAATCATGTCTTCTCTCTGAGTAAGCTATTTTCCGAGTCTGTATGCATTCATCAAAAAAATAGGAGCGGAACGCTTAACTTGTTTCGCATGGAGAGCACAGTTCTTTTTCATTTCTTGGATTATTCTCCTTTGAAAGGTGTAAACACTTGCAAATTGACATATGAATTGCCATTACGAATACCTGGAGAAATGTGTTTCCTTATAACTAAGCAAACGATGAGCACTGCTTCTTAATTAAAGTCTATTTCTCCTTATTTTAATGTCTGATATTCCCGAATTGCTGTGAGTTAGTTTCTGTTGCAACTTCAGACCATCGGCTTGGGAAGATCAGGACAATTACGCACCTTGAATTTTATTGTAACACCTTCATCGCAACTGTTTGCTCTAACAAAACTGGAAATATTCACCCATAAGGCTTGGTCAGATGCTAGAACACTATCCCAATGCTGATTGATTTGTTGTCTGGGTACATCAATAGCAACATAAGCTGTGCTTTCACACTATAAAGTTAAAATATATCAGCAGGGAAATCTTATAATCATGTCCTCCCCGGCAACCATTTCTCCACATATTCTCTATTTGGTCAGTTAACTCTTTGCATCACATGTAGGTAACCTAGGGGACCTTTTACTAAGCTGCGAGAAAAAGGGCTCTGCGCCATTTTTACCACAGCTGGTAAAAGTCCCCCCCCCCCCCCAAGAAAATGGCCACGTGGTGAGATAACTCTTACTACATGGCCATGCGGTAGGCAGCCCTTACCGCCACCCATTGAGGTGGCGAAAAGGGCTCCCGTGCTAACCCAGCAGTAACTGGTCGGCGAAAATCAGTGGCTTTCCTTGGGTCTACCTTAATAACAGTTTATGAACTTTTCCTCCAGGAATTTGTCCAAATCTTTTTAAACCTAACTGCACAAACTAATTTTGCCACTCTCTCCAGCAAAGAGTTCCTGAGCTTAACTATACAATGATTAAAAAAAACACATTTTATCCTATTTGGTTTAAATGTGTTACTATGTCCTATTGGGTGGTTGGGAAATTGGGTGGCGGGGGGAAGAGGGGTTGGTGGTTGAGAGGCTAGGATAGGGGAGGGCAGACATACGGGGTCTGTGCCAGAGCCGGTGATGGGAGGCGGGACTTGTGGTTGGGAGGCGGGAAATACTGCTGGACAGACTTATACGGTCTGTGCCTTGGAAAAGACAGGTACAAATCAAGGTAAGGTATACACATATGAGTTTATCTTGGGCAGACTAGATGGACCGTGCAGGTCTTTTTCTGCCGTCATCTACTATGTTACTATGTTATATGTATTGCTATTGTCACCTGATCTTTGTATTTTATGAAATAGTAAATAATCAATTCATGTTTATCCATTCTACCCCATTCAGGATTTTTATAGACCTCATTCATATCTCCAATCAGCCCTCTCTTCTCCAAGCTGAAGAGCCTCGGCCACTTTAGTCTTCCCTGATACGAGAGACCTTCCATCCCATTAATCATTTTGGTCACCCTTCTCTGTACCTTTTCCAGTTCCACTATATCATTTTATAGGTGCAGCAACTAGATTTACAAACAGTACTCAAGTTGTGGTCTCACCGTATGTATTCATACCATATGTAATGAGTTTTTATGGTTGGGCAGACTGGATGAGCCATACAGGTCTTCACCTGCCACCGTCTACTATGTTACTGTGTTACTGGAATCACAATATTAGGGTCGCCAATATGTCCATATCTCTCCATCTCTTGCCTTCACATTTTCTCAGTCTCCAACTCAGTACTGGTTTATTCCCATCCCTTACACTGTGACTCTGGTGGCATGAAGATTTGTTTTCATTTTTTTCAGATGTATCGAGTGACACTCAACGTAGACGTAAGCAGTTTCTGTTAATGAAACCTGGAGTCTTTCAAATAGATGGAACCTTTTTTTTAAGGTATCCATGTAAATGTATTATTAGATATAAAACCTTTACATATGTTTTCTTTGAACCTTCTCACCTATCAGCCTTTCTAGTAACTAAAAGAACTGAAGGCGATTAAGATGAGCTCTTCATTTAATGTGTAGCTAGCCCAGAAGGAAGGGATCCTCAGGAGCTTAGCCTAGAATGTGTGGCAGAGCTGGTGGTTGGGAGGCGGGGCTAGTGCTGGGCAGACTTATACGGTCTGTGCCGGGGCTGGTGGTTGGGCGGCGGGGATAGTGCTGGGCAGACTTATACGGTCTGTGCCAGAGCTGGTGGTAGGGAAGCGGGGTTGGTGGTTGGGAGGCGGGGATAGGGCTGGCCAGACTTATACGGTCTGTGCACTGAAGAGGACAGTACAAATAAAAAAGTAGCACATATGAATTTATCTTATTGGGCAGACTGGATGGACCGTGCAGGTCTTTTTCTGCCGTCATCTACTATGTTACTATCCTGCTTATAATTGAAATAGAAAAACGCCTATATTGTGACCCAAATCGGGAGATAGACGTTTATCTCACAAAAACGAATAAAGCGGTATAATCGAAAGCCAAATTTAGACGTTTTCAACTGCACTCCGTCGCGGATGCGGACAAAGCTGATGGGGGCGTGTCGAAGGCGTGGTGAAGCTGGAACTGGGGCGTGGTTATCGGCCAATCAGAGATGGGCGCCTTTCGCCGATAATGGAAAAAAAATATGCGTTTGTAGCGAGAATTTAGGGCACTTTTCCTGGACCCTGTTTTTCCACGAATAAGGCCCCAATAAGTGCCCTAAATGACCAAATGACCACTGGAGGGAATCGGGGATGACCTCCCCTGACTCCCCCAGTGGTCACTAACCCCCTCCCACCACAAAAAATGATGTTTCACAACTTTTTATTTTCACCCTCAAATGTCATACCCACCTCCCTGGCAGCAGTATGCAGGTCCCTGGAGCAGTTGTTAGGGGGTGCAGTGGACTTCAGGCAGGTGGACCCAGGCCCATCCCCCCCCTACCTGTTACAATTGTGCTGCTTAATGCTTAGTCGTCCAACCCCCCCAAACCCACTGTACCCACATGTAGGTGCCCCCCTTCACCCCTTAGGGCTATAGTAATGGTGTAGACTTGTGGGCAGTGGGTTTTGAGGGGGATTTGGGGGGCTCAACACACAAGGGAAGGGTGCTATGCACCTGGGAGCTCTTTTACCTTTTTTTTTGTTTTTGTAAAAGTGCCCCCTAGGGTGCCCGGTTGGTGTCCTGGCATGTGAGGGGGACCAGTGCACTACGAATCTTGGCCCCTTCCACAAATAAATGTCTTGGAGTTATTCGTTTTTGAGCTGGGCGCTTTCGGTTTCCGTTATCGCTGAAAAACAAAAACGCCCAGCTCACAAATTGTCGAATAAAACATGGACGTCTACTTTTTGTGAAAATACAGTTCGGTCCGCCCCTTCACGGACCCGTTCTCGGAGATAAACGCCCATGGAGATAGACGTTTCCGTTCGATTATGCCCCTTCACGTGTAGCTAGCCCATGTACCAGGGGTATGTTATTTCCTTTAAAAGTTTTCTTATTTTTTTTCCTCTAGTTAAATCCTGGATCCTGATATTGTGGACTTGAGTGGTTGCATACAAATTTTCTTGGGAAAAAAACATATATTTTTGATTTCCTGTGTAGCACTTTTCTGTAAAAGTGTAAAGTGATGCATGTGGAAAAGCGGAACCCAAATTATAGCTACGTCATGCAAGGTTCCACGTGAGGAGTCACTGACCAAGAAAGGCATCTAGGTGTCGTCGTTGATGATGCGTTGAAACCTTCTGCTCAGTGTGCTGCTGCAGCTAAGAAAGCAAATAGAATGTTAGGTATTATTAGGAAATGAATGGAAAACAAAAATGAGGACGTTATAATGCCTTTGTATCGCTCCATGGTGCGACCGCACCTCGAATATTGTGCTCAATTCTGGTCGCCACATCTCAAAAAAGATATAGCGGAATTAGGAAAGGTGCAGAGAAGGGCAACAAAAATGATAAAGGGGATGGGACGACTTCCCTATGAGGAAAGGCTAAAGCGGCTAGGGCTCTTCAGCTTGGAGAAAAGACAGCTGAGGGGAGATATGATAGAGGTCTATAAAATAATGAGTGGAGTTGAATGGGTAGACGTGAAGTGTCTGTTTACGCTTTCCAAAAATACTAGGGGGCATGCGATGAAGCTACAAAGTAGTAAATTTAAAACGAATCGGAAAAAATGTTTCTTCACTGAACGTGTAATTAAACTCTGGAATTCGTTGCCAAAGAATGTGGTAAATGTGGTTAGCTTAGCAGAGTTTAACAAAAGGTTTGAACAGCTTCCTAAAGGAAAAGTCCATAGTACATTATTAAATTGGACTTGGGGAAATCCACTATTTCTGGGATAAGTAGTATAAAATGTTTTGTACTTTTTTGGGATCTTGCCAGGTATTTGTGACCTGGATTGGCCACAGTTGGAAACAGGATGCTGGGCTTGATGGACCTTTGGTCTGTCCCAATATGGCAATACCTACTATGTACTTATGTAATGCCAGAAGTGTTTATGGGTACAATAGAGCAAAAGTTGCAAATTATCCAACTTCTAAGCAGGTTGTAGATGTAAGGAAAAAAACCACACTTTAAAGTGTGTGGGCGAGAACTTAAGCATGGAAAATCACATATATTGTATAAATAGTACACTCATTATTTTATAGACCTCTATCGTATCTCCCCTCACCCATCTTTTATCCAAGCTGAGAGATACTCTGCTGCTCCCCAGTATCTCTCCACACTCGTCCTTCCCTACACCCCTTCCCGTGCACTCCGCTCCATGGATAAATCCTTCTTATCTGTTCCCTTCTCCACTACTGCCAACTCCAGACTTTGCGCCTTCTGTCTCGCTGCACCCTACGCCTGGAATAAACTTCCTGAGCCCCTACGTCTTGCCCCATCCTTGGCCACCTTTAAATCTAGACTGAAAACCCACCTCTTTAACATTGCTTTTGACTCGTAACCACTTGTAACCACTCGCCTCCACCTACCCTCCTCTCTTCCTTCCCGTTCACATTAATTGATTTGATTTGCTTACTTTATTTATTTTTTGTCTATTAGATTGTAAGCTCTTTGAGCAGGGACTGTCTTTCTTCTATGTTTGTACAGCGCTGCGTATGCCTTGTAGCGCTATAGAAATGCTAAATAGTAGTAGTAGTAGTAGTAGTAGTAAGAGCCCTAGCTGCTTCAGCCTTTCCTCATAGGGAAGTTGTCCTATCCCTTTTATCATTTTCGTCGCCCTTCTCTGTACCTTTTCTAATTCCACTATATCTTTTTTGAGATGCGGCGACCAGAATTGAACACAATATTCGAGGTGCAGTCACACCATGGACCAATACAAAGGCATTATGACATCCTCATTTTTGTCCATTCCTTTCCTAATAATATCTAGCATTTTATTTGCTTTCTTAGCCACCGCAGCACAATGAGTAGAGGGTTTCAATGTATCATGAACGATGATGCCTAGATCCCTTTCTTGGTCGGTGACTCCTAATGGGGAACCTTGCATTACGTAGCTATAATTTGGGACCCGAGTTGGATGCACTGACCCATTATCTATAACACTACACACAAATATTCAGAATTCCCCTGATTCACCCATGTCCCTCCCTTGGCCACATCTCCTTTTGGGTTGAACGCTATGGGATTTAGGTACCCAGAGTTACAGAATATCATGCAATCAGATGTGCCTGCAAAAGCCAATCATTAGCATCCGATTATTGATGGTTAACAGCCACTTATGTTGCAGGAGCACCCAAATCTGGGTGCTATATAGAAAATCTGGGGGAAAGGGCTGAGTGTTGTGCCAATGTATCACAATCTGTCTCACAGACATTACTTCTTAATTCTAAATTGCAGTCTCTCAAAGGGACGTCAGCCCAAATATCTATGAAAAGCATAGTAAGCAGGGGGTTATATACTTGAATGTCAAAAGCAGTGCTTTTTTGGTAGAAAAAAAGGTGCCAGGACTCATTATGGGCGGGGTCACCACATATGGCTCCGCCTATATGAAAGCCACACCCATATTAGCCACGCCCCCTTATACCAGCCATGGCGCATATAAGCAGACATCATTGAAAATATTATACTAGTGTAACTGTGACCTCACCCTGGGCACGATACTTCACCCTACAATACCCTAAGAATACCTCGGGCAAAATATCGTGTATCGGACAGGGTTAAGGTACAGACATTAACACTAGTCACGTCTCCCTGTTTCTAAAACGGGGAGAGGAATGAAACTAAATTGGTTATATATTTTAATGTAACTCAGGAAAACAAATGTCATTTACATTGATAATTCAATAAATTATTCTTTTTATTTAGGTTATGGGTATGTGTAAGGTTCAAATCCGTTTAACAAATTCAATATTTTTTTTAGTATTTCAACAACTCAACAGATCAACTTCTTCAACTTTTTATCAGATAAGTATAATTTGACTTTAGAAAAATTCATTAACTAAATATCATTTAATCTTAAAATTTTGTCTAAACATTCCCCTCTTCTATAAGAATTGATTCTTTGTTATTATTTCTTTTCAGGTCCCTCATCCATCAAGCAGGTAAGTATAGTTTGCGTTTTTTTCTCCCTTTTCTTCTTATAGGTATATCATGGCTCACATCACCAAATCGCAAAGACAAATTAGATAGGTATATTTTACTAATCTAACAAAATTTTCTTCTCTAATATACAGTATATAACACAACAGTACAGTATTTCTTAAATTCTCAACAACTGTAAGAGCTGATTCTTTGTTTTGTGTTTTCTTTTGCAGGAACTTCTTCAAGGAAAAATACGGTAAGAATTATAAGTCAATGTTTTTAAACAGGGCCCGGTTGATTCTGGCTGATATATTAAAGGATACTCCTCTCCAGCACTTTTGTATGAATCTCTCTCTCTTTTATTGTTGGGTACCGGTACCGTGCTGTTTTTCTTTTCAAGACGATAGCGGGTATACTGCAGGCAGGAACTGGAACTCCTCCGAAGGACCTACTACTCTAAGCTGTAACCAACTTAATAAGAAAAACCTTAAACCTTTTCTATCCAGTCCACTCATATTAATATGCAGTGGCTCATTATAATTATTCCTTTCCCTATCTAGCTATTCCCAGGTAAAATAAAATATGATTGAACATCCCTATCTAAACCCTCCCAAACCAATAAATCCCCAAAAATGTATCACAATTTAATATAAGCACTAGGATTATTAAATCCTATGTGTAGATTTTTTTTCTTTCTCTGCAGCAGGTCACCGCTCTTTCAGAGACAGGGGTATTATAATCATGAGATTTTTTTCCCCTCTTCCTTAAATTGATGAAGCTCACAATTACTGGGGTGATTATTTAGTTAAACCTTGTCACAAGGCAGATAACCCCTCACAGAAGTATTTTGAAACTCACACCAGTTCCTTACAAGTTCACTTCTATTAGTGAGCCAGACTGGTACTGCGCCCAAATATTTTATTTATCAAAGACACTTCTAACATATGAAGTTAAATTAAAATTCAGGCAACAGCTTTCCCATCCAAACCAAAATCACTTGCCTAAAGCCTCCTGACAACACGCGAGCGGCTTTTAAAATTAAGTTTTCCCACTGCAGACACACACCAATATTTTTAATTGATTACCCAAACCTTTCAAAACTCAATTTAAATGTATTTCTTGGCTGAATTGCGCAGAGACCACTTTTACAGGTCTGCACAGCCTTTAGCTTCCCTCCCAACTGCCACACAAGCCGTTTAGAACTTAAGTATGTCATATATGGCACAAGCCCAGCATGAGCCCCTGCACTAACCTAACACTTTGCAATCCCCTATAAACATACACTTTACATTAAATTATGACATTTTCAGCAATATACAGCACTTTACACATTTTTGAATACATTTTCCTTACCTCATTTAGCATTTAACTGTGTTTATTTTTAAGTTTTCTTCTGCACGCGCCTGCTGCACTCCCTGGCACAAGCCAGCATCTGGCTCGTGCCATCAGCTGCTTCTCTCCCTCCTCGTGGCTTCCCCTCAGCGCGTGCCACCCAACAGCACGCCCGCCAACACATTTAGAAAATAAAAAACACCGGAGAAGGGCACCGGAGCACTTCCCCCTTCTTACTCTGTTCCACGCTGGGTTCCCGTCTCCGCTCAGAACCGGCTCTGTAACCTAAAAGAGCTGGTTCCCTTTAAGAAACGGGGATTCCCTGGCCCCGGCGTCTCACATGCGTCTGACGTCATAACGTCGACGTCAGACGCTTACACAGGGCGGCCAATCAGGCCTCTCCAGCCCTCCCAGCCTTCCCCTTCATCCTAAAAAAAAACAAGATGTGCCGCTGCAATCAACGCGGCCGAAGATCTCCCCAGCTGCTAGCGCAAACCCCTCCTTCCTGAATCGCCGCCCAAACTCCCTCACCACTGAACAGCTGACGCCCCTGCCGCCGCTAACGCCACCCACGTGACAGCGTACACCGCACCACCCCGGAGCTCACCCTCAGAGGCATCCCAGGTAAAATAATTTAGCCCTATATGGGTTACACTAGCAAAGAAGAAAAAAATAGCGTGATTTTTTTTTCATTATAAATAATTTCTGTAAGCTGTTACAGCTCCAGTATACCCAGTGCAAAATAAGACAGCAGATGTAAATTCTCAAACTGGACATATTCCAAACAGTAAAATGAAAATAAAATGATTTTTTTCTACCTTTGTTGTCTGGTGACTTTGTTTTTCTATCCATATTGATTCCAGTCTCTGATTCTGCTGCTCTCTATCTGTTCCCTTAACTCCATTTCCAGGGCTTCCTTTCCATTTATTTCTTTACTTTTCTCCTTTCTTCTTCATTTCTTGCCATACAATCATAAGTAAAAGCTGGGTCCTCCTCCGTGGAATTGACTGAAGAAGGTATAACGTGGATCCAGCTTTTGCCTATTTTCTCCATCCATGTGCAGTTTTTCTCCTCTCTTCCATTTCCCTAATCTCCATCCATGTGCATCTTCTTCTTTTTTCTTTCCTCCCCTCCATCCATGTCCAGCACTTCTCCTTTCTTCCCTCCCCTGTATCCATCCATGTCCAACAATTCTCCTCTCCCCCCTCTCCTCCATCCAAGTCCAGCATTTCTCCTCTCTCCCCACCAACCCCTCCATCCATCCATGTCCAGCAATTCTCCTCTATCTCCTGTTCTCCTCTCCATCTATTTCCAGCATTTCTCCTCTCTTCCCTGCCCTCCCATCCATGTGCATCTCCTTCCTCTCTTCCTTCCCCTCCATTCATGTTATGTCTCCTCTCTCCCCGTCCTCCCCTCCCATGTCCAGCGATTCTCCTCTCCCCTTTCCTCCCCTCTCATCCATGTCCAGTGATTCTCCTCTCTCTCCGCCCTCCTCGTCCATCCATGTCCAGCGAATCTCTCTTCCCTGACCTCCCCTCCTATCCATGTCCAATATTTCTCCTTATTCCCCTGCCCTCCCCTCCCCTCCCATCCATGTCCAGTGATTCTTCTCTGCCCCCTGTCCTCCCCTGCCATCCATGTCTAGCGATTCTTCTCTGCCCCCTGTCTTTCCCTGCCATCCATGTCCAGTGATTCTTCTCTGTCCCTGTCCTCCCCTGCCATCCATGTCCAGCGATTCTTCTCTGCCCCCTGTCCTCCCCTCCCCTCCCATCCATGTCCTGCGATTCTCCTCTCTCCCCTGCCCTTCCCTGCCATCCATGTCCAGCGATTCTCCTCTCTCCCCTGCCCTCCCCTCCCCTTCCATCCATATCCAGCAAGTCTCTCTTCCCTGCCCTTCCCTCCCATCCATGTCCAGCGATTCACCTCTTTCCCATGCCCTTCCCTTCTATCGATGTCCAGCAATTCTCTCTTCCTGCCCTCCCCTCCCACCCATGTCCAGCGATTCCCCTCTTTCCCATGTCCTGACCTTCTATCGATGTCCAGCAATTCTCTCTTCCCTGCCCTCCCCTCCCATCCATGTCCAGTGATTCTCCTCTCTCCCCTGCCCTCCCCTCTCCTGAGTCCAGCAATTCTTCTTCCCCCAGCCCATCCTCCTCCCAGCCCGTCCTCCTTCTCCACTGCCTGCCAGCGAAGCGATAGAAAGGCTGCCAGCAAACTCAGCAGCGCGAAAGGTGCAGCAATTGAGAGAGGCTGGCAGCGTCGGAGCTTCCCTCTGCGAGTCCTGCCTATTCGGAAACAGGAAGTTGAAACAACATAGGCGGGACTCGCACAGGGAAGCTCCGACGCTGCCAGCCTCTCTCAATCGCTGCCTGCACTGTTCGCGCTGCTGAGTCCGACGTAGTAGTAAGTAGGGGAGTGACAGGAAGGCTGCAGGACTCACCGGGGGGGGGGGGGGGGGAAGATGCCGGTACGCCGTACCGGTGCGTACCGGCACAAAAAAAGCCCTGGTCAAAAGTGTTATTGGTTTATGCACCACATGGCACTGAAAAGACACATGAAAGAGGAAAAGACCCCTTTCCCAAGAGCTTACAACATTGTCCCAGTGTAATCTGTTATCCCATCTTTAAAAAGTACAAATGCAGCTTAGTCCCTTCTAAATTGCCTTCTTTATCTGCCGGTACAAAAGTCAGTCTGTGATTTTCAATGCTGAAGCGCATTTCGATGATCGTCAAGTGCAGTACTAGCCAAAAAAGATAGGACTGAGCAGCATATCATTCTGCTAATCCAGGTAACGAAACATCGATAATCTTATAATTAAACAATGTGCATTTGTAACCTTCGAAACCTGCATTCAAATCAGTTAAGCAACCATAACATTGTCCAAAAAGAAAGACAAAGACAACCCAAACCTTATTAATATGTAACCTGGCGGTCCCGAAATATTGATTCGAGTACTATTAAGGATCTCTAGCTTTAGGTGTGTCTTACATGTTAAACTGTGCTGAAGGAATAACTCCCTCTTGGCTTCGCGCTTGGCTGCCCGAGACACTAATTCTCAGCTCAAAAGATTATCTCACACTTCACTGGCTTTGGTATCTAGATATAATCATCTGCTGTGAACTTTCTCTGCACTTCACAGATACACTGCAGGGAACTGAACAGGCAGAAAAGATAAAGAAAGCTATAAAAGGCCCCGGCTAGTTTTATCATAATAGCTACGGGTTTCTTTAGATTTCAGGCATGCTTTCTCAAATTCAAGGTGAATATAAACACAGAGTCTACGGGACTGAGTTTTTATTATTATTTTTTTTAAATCTTACCTTTTAACAATTTCATTTGTTATTTCCAAGGTCAGATGCTATGCATTGGAGATATTTACCCATCTCCTTCGGTAACTCGGCTCGTAAGCGTGATAGGATTACACCTTTTTTTTTTTACAGAACTTCAAAGGTTGCCCATTGGGAATCGAGTCCATTTTAAAGTAAGCACTATTGGCTGGATTCTAAATAGCCAAAACCAGTTCTGTTGTATTATATCTACATACTATAACTTTCTCAGGTTTAGCGAACCTTCAGAGGTGAGTTTCTATCAGTGGTGTAGCTATGGGTGGGCCTGGGTGGGCACAGGCCCACCCATTCCTGACTCAGGCCCACCCTGTGTGGCCTTCAAAACAGTTCAGCAGCAGCTGCCTTACTTCCCTCTCTCCCTCTCCTTCACCCCAAGATCTGGCATTTGCCTCCCGCCTGCAGCTCCACAACACACCTCTTCCCTGTTCTACCTCAGCACCTTCCTCAGCAGCTTCCCTTTGCCACACCCTGTCCTCACTGACATCACTTCCTGTTTTCTCCCTGGCAAGATGCAGCAGAGGGAAGCCTGTGGGGCTGGCCAGGCAGTGGATGTACATAGTCGCTGTCAAAAGTACTGAGGTATGGGGGTAGTTTCAGAGAGGGGGGAGATGCTGGATCTGGGACCAGAGGAGGGAGAGAAAGATGAAGGATGGGGAGGTTTTGAAAGGCCCACACATCCAAATTCTGGGCCCACCCAAAATGAAAGGTCTGTCTACGCCCCTGGTTTCTACTGAGCGAAATACTTTCTCTCATGAATATGGAAGTAGGTATTACACCTTCTATCATCATCAGTCCATTCCATTTTCTTATTTTTAATCTAATTTTCAAAACGTATTTAATTGTCCATTATCAGTTTGTTTCCACTTAAATGACATATATCTTCATATTATCAAACGTAAGTATTTTTATCAAAATAAATATCTTCTATAAGGGGTTTTCTGAGGATGAAGATAAAAATGCTTCATTATTACTGCCATTATTCTTTTGATTCATAGGGGATTGCTTGGATAAACCTTGAGGCGAAACACGTGTCAGCAAAGCTCCCCTTATGGAAGACATTTATTTTGAGATAAGTACTTACTTTTGACGATATGAAGATGTGAGTGGAAACAAACTGATAATGGACAATTAAAAATGTTTTGAAAATGAGATTAAAAAATAAGAAAACGGAATGGACCGATGATGATAGAAGGTGTAATACCTACTTCTATATTCATGAGAGAAAGTGTTTCACTCAATGGAAGTTCCAAGGATATGGGGCAGTGGCGTAGCCAAGGGTGGGCTTGGGTGGGCTCAGGCCCACCCAGTACCAGCATGGCTATAATGTGGCTGGCAGGGATCCCCAAGCCCCACCAGCCGAAAACTCGAAACAACTGTCCCTCCTGCATACCTTGTAAATAGCAGATCTTCGCCTGCAGTGAGCAGTGACTGATGTATACTGCTCGCACAGGCCCCATAGCCTTCACTCTGATGTATTCTTGCCTAGGCGGAAACAGGAAGTTGCATCAGAGGGAAGGGTATGGAGCCAACATCAGCAGTGTGTATTAGTTGCTGCCCGTTGCCGGTGAAAATCTGCTATTTAAAATGTATTCAGGAGAGGGATGATATTTGAGAGACCATATGGCAAAAAGGTGAGAGGAAAGACCACATCATCTGTGGGATGAGGCGGGGTTCTTCTGCCCACCCATCTTGGGCCAAGGTCCACCCAAACGTTGGTGTCTGGCTACGCCCCTGATATGGGGACTGGGGTACATTAAGGAGATTGCATGGAAATACTTTTTAAGGTGGGTTCAAGGAAATGTTTTTTCACTCGGCAGTTGGTTGGGCTCTGGAGCTGTTTGCCAGAGAATGTGATGACAGCAGTTGGCGTATCTGGGTTTGAAGGAAGGTTAGAACAGGTTCCTGGAGCAAAGGTCCATGGTTTGCTATTGAGAAAGACATGGGGAAGCAACTGCTTGACCCGAGATTGGTAGCCTGGAATGTTGCTGCTAATTGGGTTGCTGCCAGGTACTTGTGACCTGTCTTGGCCACTGTTTGGAAATGGGATACTGGGCTAGATGGGCCATTATTCTGACCCAGTATGGCTGCTCTTATGTTCTTATATTCTAAGTTCACTTCTGAAGGTCCTCTAAACCTGAGAGTTATAGTATATAGATATAGTACAACAGAACTGTTTGTGGATATGCAGTTCTATTGAGTTATCTATTGTGGTTATTTTGATAACTGAGGCCTTTTGGAGTCTCATGGACTCTATATCTGGCGCCCTATACATTCTATAACAACCTGCATTAATGTTAGGAATGCCCCTGTTACGCCCATGATCCTCCCATTTCTGCGCCTCCTTTTTCAGATCACGTGTAAATTTTAGGCCTAAATGTACACGTGTAAATGCCAATTAAATCTAATTAGTCTCAATAATTGCTTGCTAAAAAGCCAATTATTGGTGCCATATAGCTCATTAGTCAATTGAATTGCACATATAAATTGGGCACGTGCCCAAATTTGCATCTTTCTTACAAGAATTAATATGTCTGCCGAATGGTTCTTAGGGAAGGGAGTTCTATGGGATAGAAGGTATATGGACAATTCGGGGTAGGGTCAGACTGCTTGAGCATGGGGGGGGAGAGGGGGAGGAGGGGATAGGGAGGGGTCAATATGAAGATGGACCTCATGGTATAATATGTGTTTTGCTGATGTTGGGAGTAAAAGGTATGGGACAAATTGATCGGCGGGATTGGTAGACACATCAGTTGTCGTTAGGTTAACACGATCTGGGGGAATGGGGTCGGGCCATATTGTTAAAAGATTGATGAAGATGTGTTTCGTTTTAGACTTGTTGACTGTATGTTTAAACAATTGAAATTCATCAATTAAAAACTGTTGAAACTTAAATCTATAACTCTGTGGAATATCCTGTAGCCCTGAACAAGGAGGTTTGCTTTTAGATATGCCTGAACAAACGATAATATTTTGGCTTGTCTCAAGCTACTTCAAGACATTGAATTCGGAAGCATTAACAGTTTGATCTTCACTGATTTGGGAACATATTTGTGGACTGTGATTTTGCTATTATAGACTGGGGCTAAGTCTCAGTGATTGATTTATGAGATTTTCTTTCGTGCATCAGATTCTTTTTTTTTTTGTTACATTTGTACCCTGCGCTTTCCCACTCATGGCAGGCTCAATGCGGCTTACATGGGGCAATGGAGGGTTAAGTGACTTGCCCAGAGTCACAAGGAGCTGCCTGTGCCTGAAGTGGGAATTAAACTCGGGTCCTCAGGACCAAAGTCCACCACCCTAACCACTAGGCCACTCCTCCACTGTTGTTACTATTTGAGATTCTACATGGAATGTTGCTATTCCTCTAGCAACATTCCATTTAGAAGCCTGCCCTTGCAGATCACCAAGTCGGCCCTTGCAGATCACCAATGTGGCCATGCAGGCTTCTGCTTCTGTGAGTCTGACGTCCTGCACGTACATGCAGGACGTCAGACTCACAGAAACAGAAGCCTGTGCAGCCTTCTACATGGAACGTTGCTAGTGGAATAGCAACATTCCATGTAGAATCTCCAATAGTAGCAACGTTCCATGTAGAATCTCCGATAGTAGCAACATTCCATGTAGAATCTCCAATAGTAGCAACATTCCATATAGAATCTCCAATAGTATCTATTTTTTTTGTTACATTTGTACCCTGTGCTTTCCCACTCATGGCAGGCTCAATGTGGCTTACATGGGGCAATGGAGGGTTAAGTGACTTGCCCAGAGTCACAAGGAGCTGCCTGTGCCTGAAGTGGGAATTGAACTCAGTTCCTCAGGACCAAAGTCCACCACCGGCCCTTGCAGATCACCAATGTGGCCGCACAGGCTTCTGCTTCTGTGAGTCTGACGTCCTGCACGTACGTGCAGGACGTCAGACTCACAGAAACAGAAGCCTGCACAGCCTTCTACATGGAATGCTGCTAGTGGAATAGCAACATTCAATGTAGAATCTCCAATAGTATCTATTTTTTTTGTTACATTTGTACCCTGTGCTTTCCCACTCATGGCAGGCTCAATGTGGCTTACATGGGGCAATGGAGGGTTAAGTGACTTGCCCAGAGTCACAAGGAGCTGCCTGTGCCTGAAGTGGGAATTGAACTCAGTTCCTCAGGACCAAAGTCCACCACCGGCCCTTGCAGATCACCAATGTGGCCGCGCAGGCTTCTGCTTCTGGGAGTCTGACGTCAGACTCACAGAAACAGAAGCCTGTGCAGCCTTCTACATGGAATGTTGTTAGTGGAATAGCAACATTCCATGTAGAATCTCCAATAGTATCTATTTTTTTTTTTTTTTGTTACATTTGTACCCTGCGCTTTCCCACTCATGGCGGCTTACATGGGGCAATGGAGGGTTAAGTGACTTGCCCAGAGTCACAAGGAGCTGCCTGTGCCTGAAGTGGGAATCCAACTCAGTTCCTCAGTTCCCCAGGACCAAAGTCCACCACCCTAACCACTAGGCCACTCCTCCACTTTCATTTCATGTCCTAAGTTTGATAATGGATTTTAAATGCAGATATTTATAGTAGTATGAATAATTTTATTTTTTTACATATTCTATGAATATATTATCAGTAACAAACATTTCTGAGTCCAAATATTTGGATGCCAAATCAAACCTGCATGATTTATTTTGTATTATAATGAGCTGCTTTGCATCTATTTGCATGCTTTGTGTATTATTATTAACCGTTCATTGCACTAAAAAAATTGTCTATTAAGGGCAAATAGTACAGTATAGTCTCGATTATACGACCTTTGCCAATCTGACCATCAGGCATATCCAACAGATTCCCCCCCCCCCCAAGTGACATCATCGCGTTGCTTTAAGAAGTGTTCAGGTCTCTTCCTTTTTTTCTAGCGAACATGCAGCTGGTTAGAGTTAATAAAAAATACTATATTTTAAATACGGATACTCTAAGCCTGTTCTTTAAGCATGAAGTATGTTTTCCATGCATTTTGAAGGGGTTACCATTGTTTTCCATATTATCCAGCTTTTCACTTATCCGACAACGGGTCGGTCTTGCTTACGTTGGATAATTGAGACTGTACTGTATTTATTTTACTACATGTATTCCTAGGCAACATCATGCATTTATTCACTTAATACAGATTTGTAACTTGCCTACTGAGGGCCAGATGCACTAACTCCACGGAAAGAGCCCTTCCCTTACCGATCCCTTAGCGAATCGGAAAAAAGCGGGCATGCATGAAGGAAATCGCATGCAAATAAGCTGCTCGCTGTTAGCTCATTTGCACGTGATTTCCTTCCTAAGGAGGGGAAGCCGGTCGGCCAGCTGAGCATGCGCAGAGCAGCCAAGCGTTATGCCCGGGGGCGACCTTGCCCCGGGCCCGGCCCAGTCTCTCGGCGGCCCTGCTTCCTGTTTCCTCAGAGGCAGGCCGCAGCACAGAGGAGACGTCGGAGCTGGCAGCAGGGCAGCATATGGAGATTGTTGCTGCCACTGACTTTTGAAAACAACAACGAAAAAGAAGGTAGGGAGGGGGGGAGGAAGTTGGCAGAGAGAGCGTGGATGGAGGTGGGGCGCGATCCCAGGGGGACGGGGCGCCATCTCAGTCCTGCTTCAGGCGGCAGATTGCCTTGGGCCCTCCATGAACCCAGGATCATGCCTAAATCTGGGAGTCCAAATTTGGGTGACCTTTACAGAAGGAAGGGGGGAAATTTCATAATAAATGCCTTATGTGTGAAGGCAAGTAGCTACGTGCCTACTTTTAGTCTATTTTATAAGGCACCTTGGGGGGGGGAGGAGTTCTTTATATGGGAAATGTTGTGTGCATAGGAGAAAATGTTTCTTCACCCAATGCGTAATTAAACTCTGGAATTCGTTGCCGGAGAACGTAGTGAAGGCGGTTAGCTTGGCAGAGTTTAAAAAGGGGTTGGACGGTTTCCTAAAGGACAAGTCCATAGGCCGCTACTAAATGGACGTGGGAAAAATCCACAATTTCGGAAATAACTTGTATAAAATGTTTGTACGTTTGGGTAGCTTGCCAGGTGCCCTTGACCTGGATTGGCCGCTGTCGGGGACAGGATGCTGGGCTCGATGGACCTTTGTTCTTTTCCAAGTATGGCATTACTTATGTACTTACGACTCCGGGGTATGATCCCTGAATGTGCCTTAATGAATGAATATTGTTAACAGCTGCCATTAGAAATAAGGATACTAGTAAATATCTCTTCCCCAGTAAGACATTTCAGTAGCATTGCTTTGTCTGAATTATCACAATAACAGCCTTTGATGCATCTTCCTCATTGTTATTATATCTGCAGGTTTAATTCACCCTCAGCAACAGCGGCGAATTGAGTTATTCGTCTGAAAACAAGGAAATAAAAGGAAGCAAGGAGATTGCAGCTTCAGTCCTTACCCATGCAAAATATCAATAAGCTGATCGGTTTTAAGACTGAGCTGTTTTATTATGCAGTAATTAGCTGTCCTGAGGATTGCGGCAGCTGCCCTGAATTCTCCCTCTGATAATCCGTGTGGCATTCTGACTCGCCCAATTATTCTGCAGACCATCGTATTCACGTTTCTTTGGCTACCGCAGTTTCTCTTGGTCCTTGAAAGAGGATTGCAGTTAGCATCCCTTACTCTAGACAGGTTTCATTCTCTCAGGGCAAGTGAATAATTGTGCTTTCTCTAGCTGGGCCTTTAGCAGAATTACGGGTTATAAATTCTCTGACAGTGCTTGCAGTTCTCAACAAGAACAAGCAAGCCAGTGGCTTTACTCAGCTTGATTTCTTTTTTTTTAAACATTTGGTCAAGTGGATTCTCTCTTATTAGCAGGCAGTGGGTTTTGTGTGAGATGAAGATGTGGTATCATTTAATTCCCACTACCTGTTGTTTCCTGAGCCTGCTCTTCTGAGCGATAGAGATACTAACGTGATATTTGTTCTTGATAAGAAATTTGCTGCCATAGCAAATGAAAACATCTATGAAGGAATAAATTCTTAATGATAAGGACCTGATTTAATACAGTTTTTCTTCAATTCAGCATCGGTTTGATACGATTTTCTTGTATTATATGGATTGTGAGATTGCAGGCAGTGTGTGGAGGAGTGGCCTAGTGGTTAGGGTGGTGGACTTTGGTCCTGGGGAACTGAGGAACTGAGTTTGATTCCCACTTCAGGCACAGGCAGCTCCTTCTGAGACTCTGGGCAAGTCACTTAACCCTCCATTGCCCCATGTAAGCCGCATTGAGCCTGCCATGAGTGGGAAAGCGCAGGGTACAAATGTAACAAAAATAAAATCGATACTATTGGAGATTCTACATGGAATGTTGCTACTACTGGAGATTCTACATGGAATGTTGCTATTCCACTAGCAACATTCCATGTAGAAGGCTGCGCAGGCTTCTGTTTCTGTGAGTTGTACGTGCAGGACGTCAGACTCACAGAAGCAGAAGCCTGCGCGGCCACATTGATGATCTGCAAGGGCCGACTTCTGCATGGAATGTTGCTAGTGGAATAGCAACATTCCATGTAGAATCTCAAATAGTAGCAACAGTGGAGGAGTGGCCTAGTGGTTAGGGTGGTGGACTTTGGTCCTGAGGAACTGAGTTTGATTCCTGGCACAGGCAGCTCCTTGTGACTCTAGGCAAGTCACTTAACCCTTCATTACCCTGTGTAAGCCGTTACCCTGTGTAAGCCGCATTGAGCCTGCCATGAGTGGGATAGCGCGGGGTACAAATGTAACAAAAAAATATATATATATATACAGGTGTCTCTAGTGTTAAGTGTGTGCTTATTTTTAGCACATGCTAAAAACTCTAGCATGCCTTTCTAAAAGGACCCCTAAAAGCAGCCTCAAAAAGTGAGGCTTTTAGCCCAGATTTGAATAGTGCTAGAGATGGAGTATGACACACTGATTCAGAAAGTCTGCTCCAGGTCTGCTTAGACATAAAATGCAATGGTTGCCATTCTGTGCTGAGTGAAAATATTTCTGCTACAGTATTTGCTTTAAAACTATTACTAGATAACTTCATGGCTTAATCAACAGGGCTCTATGGATGCAACTAAACAATTAGCATGGTGGTAATGTTAGCACGTTAGCTGATCAGTGTATACACATCCATTCTCCTAGTGGTTAGTGCAGTGGATTTTGATCCTGGGGACTTGAGTTTGATTCCCACTGCAGCTCCTTGTGCCTCTGGGCAAGTCACTTAACCCTCCATTGCCCCATGTAAGCCGCATTGAGCCTGCCATGAGTGGGAAAGCGCAGGGTACAAATGTAACAAAAATAAAATGGATACTATTGGAGATTCTACATGGAATGTTGCTACTATTGGAGATTCTACATGGAATGTTGCTATTCCACTAGCAACATTCCATGTAGAAGGCTGCGCAGGCTTCTGTTTCTGTGAGTCTGACGTCCTGCACGTACGTGCAGGACGTCAGACTCACAGAAGCAGAAGCCTGCGCGTCCACATTGGTGATCTGCAAGGGCCGACTTCTACATGGAATGTTGCTAGTGGAATAGCAACATTCCATGTAGAATCTCCAATAGTAGCAACATTCCATGTAGAATCTCAAATAGTAGCAACAGTGGAGGAGTGGCCTAGTGGTTAGGGTGGTGGACTCTCGTCCTGAGGAACTGAGTTCGATTCCCACTTCAGGCACAGGCAACTCCTTGTGACTCTAGGGCAAGTCACTTAACCCTCCATTGCCCCATGTAAGCCGCATTGAACCTGCCATGAGTGGGAAAGTGTGGGGTACAAATGTAACAAAAATAAAATAGATATTGTTGGAGATTCTACATGGAATGTTGCTACTATTGGAGATTCTACATGGAATGTTGCTATTCCACTAGCTACATTCCATGTAGAAGGCTGCGCAGGCTTCTGTTTCTGTGAGTCTGATGTCCTGCACATACGTGCAGGACGTCAGACTCACAGAAGCAGAAGCCTGCGCGGCCACATTGGTGATCTGCAAGGGCCGACTTGTACGTGGAATAGCAACATTCCATGTAGAATCTCCAATAGTAGCAACATTCCATGTAGAATCTCCAATAGTAGCAACAGTGGAGGAGTGGCCTAGTGGTTATAGGGTGGTGGACTTTGGTCCTGAGGAACTGAGTTCAATTCCCACTTCAGGCACAGGCAGCTCCTTGTGACTCTAGGCAAGTCACTTAACCTTTCATTACCCCGTGTAAGCCGCATTGAGCCTGCCATGAGTGGGAAAGCGCAGGGTACAAATGTAACAAAAATAAAATATAATACAGCACTGGTTATAAAGCAGTTCGTCATTAGAGCAGTGGTTTCCCAACCTGGTCCTGGAGGCACCCCAGCCAGTCAGGTTTTCAGGACACCCATAATGAATATTCGTGAGAGGGATTTGCATGCACTGCCTCCACTGCTTGCAAAATCTCTCTCATGAATATTAATTGTAGGTATCCTAAAAAAATAACTGGCCGGGGTGCCTCCAGGACCAGGTTTGGGAACCACTGCATTAGAGGGAGCTCAAGAGGGCACATGAGAGTGATCTGGAAGGGAGACAGCTCATGGTAATGCTGGGAAATATTGGAAATGGGTGCTCTGGGTGACTGCAGCGGCCTAAGATACAAGTCTACCTATGCATCCAACTTCCCCTTCATAGTCACACAACTTTGGAATGCACTACCCAAAATCTTAAAATCAACTCCGAGTCATCTAAATTTCAGAAAATGATTGAAGACCACCTTGTTCAAGAAGGCGTACCTTCCAGACTCAACCTAAATGACCTCTTCTTGGTTTCAACAAAATTCATTGACCCTTTTATCGTGTATTATCTTATTACCTTTGCTGTTTTATATGATACCTATTTGATTACTATCTTACTATTACATTGTTTAATGGTACTTTTCTGAACTGTAGCCTATCTACGGTTAGGTGTAAGCCACATTGAGCCTCCAACTAGTGGGAAAATGTGGGGTATAAATGTGTTAAATAAATAAACAAACAAACAAACAAAGAAATAAATGTGGTGAAAAGCAACAGGGGTTCAAAGCATAGACAATATTTACTGGGCACTTGGACCTCGTTGGAAAGCTGCTGGTAAAAGCTGTTGAAAACTACCATCCACCTTATAATTGAAAGAGAAAAAACGCCTAGATTTCGACCCAAATCGGGAGATAGACGTTTATCTCACAAAAACGAATAAATCGGTATAATGGAAAGCCGATTTTGGACGTTTTCAACTGCACTCCATCGCGGAAGCGTACAAAGTTGACGGGGGCGTGTCGGAGGCGTGGCGAAGGTGGAACTGGGGCGTGGTTATCGGCCGAGGAGAGATGGGCGCCTTTCGCCGATAATGGACAAAAAGTATGCGTTTGTAGCTAGAATTTAGGGCACTTTTCCTGGACCCTGTTTTTTCACGATTAAGGCCCCAAAAAGTGCCCGAAATGACCAGATTACCACCAGAGGGAATCGGGGATGACCTCCCCTGACTCCCCCAGTGGTCACTAACCCCCTCCCACCACAAAAAATAATGTTTCACAACTTTTTATTTTCACCATCAAATGTCATACCCACCTCCCTGGCAGCAGTATGCAGGTCCCTGGAGCAGTTGTTAGGGGGTGCAGTGGACTTCAGGCAGGTGGACCCAGGCCCATCCCCCCCCACCTGTTACAATTGTGCTGCTTAATGCTTAGTCGTCCAACCCCCCAAACCCACTGTACCCACATGTAGGTGCCCCCCTTCACCCCTTAGGGCTATAGTAATGGTGTAGACTTGTGGGCAGTGGGTTTTAAGGGGGATTTGGGGGGCTCAACACACAAGGGAAGGGTGCTATGCACCTGGGAGCTCTTTTACCTTTTTTTTTTTTTTTTTTGTAAAAGTGCCCCCTAGGGTGCCCGGTTGGTGTCCTGGCATGTGAGGGGGACCAGTGCACTACGAATCCTGGCCCCTCCCACGAACAAATGCCTTGGATTTATTCGTTTTTGAGCTGGGCGCTTTCATTTTCCATTATCACTGAAAAACAAAAACGCCCAGCTCACAACTTGTCGAATAAAACATGGATGTCTGTTTTTTTTCGAAAATACGGTTCGTTCCGCCCCTTCACGGACCCGTTCTCGGAGATAAACGCCCATGGAGATAGACGTTTTCATTCAATTATGCCCCTCCAAGTAATGCAATTTAAAAAAAAACTGAAAAATATGGAATAACAATTTAGGAGAAAAACTAAATCACTGGACCTAAAAAAAAAACCAAACAAACTCCCAACAGCAATGCCTATTTTTCAATATCAAACTATTTGCAACACTGATCTACTTCAATCAGAAGCCAATTCAATACAAAATGGCAGATTGTTACTACTTGAGTGTACAACTGATGTGGTTTTAAGGGGCAAATCTCATATTGTCACAGGGATATCTGGTATTATACATCCACCGTGCGGGTGAAACCCTTCACCTGACTGTTTTAATCACAGACAAAACCCCCTTCCTTCCAAATGTGTGCTGAACGCTTGTGAATGCCCACTAATCATTTTTCTATTTGGTATTTTGATATCCGGTGCTACTGAAGATCCCTTGACAAATCTCGAAAGCGAAACAGGCACCTGTCGGGGGTCCAGTGAGTTCAAGGCACATCGGAATATCCAGATAAGTGACCACTTTAAGCCTGCCATGTTGAGCACAATGACGTTAAGAATTTGCAGCATGTGTGCATGATAGTGGCCAGAAATAATTATAAAGAAAGATATTTTAAAAATATTTTAAAACAAATAGAAAATGATTAGTGGGCATTTACAAGCGTCCAGCACACATTTGGAAGGAAGGGGGTTTTGTCTGTGATTAAAACAGTCACGTGAAGGGTTTCACCCGCACGGTGGGTGTATAATACAAGATATCCCTGTGACAATATGAAACTTTTCCCTTAAAACCACATCACTTGTACACCCAAGTAGTAACGATCTACCATTTTGCATTGTATTTTTCAATATCAATATGCATCAAACTTACTTATAAACCTGTGTCCCTAAGTATTCACACTTGTCTTAGTGAGTATAATGCGTCCTTCCGCCCAAACCACCTTTCATTGCCAATCATTGCTTCAGGGATGGAACTTGTCATACTTTCGTCTCAAACTCTTGAAAGCTAAAGGAAAACTAGACTATTTGAAGGCAGCAAGAATGGACAGGCAGAACGCAGAAAGGCTTAGAACTTTGAGTGAGGTTGGAGCCTGATGGAAAGATCGCCACTACAGATTTTATTAAGTCTTACACCTATGTTTACTAAGGTGCTCTATAGGCGCGTTAGTGTTGTTAACGTGCATTAAGGGAAATAGAAATGGGACTTGATATACCGTCTTTCTGAGGTTTTTGCAACTACATTCAAAGCAGTTTACATATATTCAGGTACTTGTTTTTGTACCAGGGGTAATAGAGGGTTAAGTAACTTGCCCAGAGTCATAAGGAGCTACAGTGGGAATCGAACCCAGTTCCCCAGGATCAAAGTCCACTGCACTAACCACTAGGGTACTCCTAACGCACGTTAAATGTTGTGCCCATAACACATCTTAACTTTAAAGGCGCATTAAACACGCTAACACACCTTAGTAAACATAACCCTTAGTGTTTTAAGAAGCTTACAGGAACAAGGCCGTCTCAAGGGCTGTGTCAGCTATGCAATGTTACAGAACGCACAGGAGACAGGGTACAAAAATCACTCCCTGTCCATTGTATTCCTTGTGGTGACTGTGGTGCAATGGGCAGGGAGGGGGCACTAGGGGGAATATAACATAGGGTGCAATTCGGGCACATGATACTCCTAGAACAGAAGGACAATGTGTTTGCTGTGAAAGGTCCTGAGTAGATGCCACAGAGAAGCATTCACATAGTCATTTAAAATACTTGGGCAATATTTTGCACTGGGGAAAAGACAGACCTTTGATATTTAACAAAAACAAAAAAGTTTCCAAAGCTGTCTGTTATGTCCCATGAAATGCCTGTATAATGCGTATTCCCCTGGATGGGATTGCACACAGCCTTATTGTAGTTAAACGCATAATATTGTACAAACACTGCACATAGTCCTATGTCACTTTCATCAATGTTCATTTTTGTTTTGTCATGAGACCAAAGTCATTAAGGACTAGATTGTATATATGGTGCGTAGAATCTAGGCATGTCCGATAGAGATGCCTAGGCGTATTCTACAAGACATTTCTAAATGTAGATGCAGTATATAGAATATGCCTTCAGCCGGGTGGATAAGTACATGCATAAGTACATAAGTATTCCCATACTGGGAAAGACCAAAGGTCCATCAAGCCCAGCATCCTGTTTCCAACAGTGGCCAATCCAGGTCACAAATACCTGGCAGAAACCCAAACAATAGCAACATTCCATGTAGAACCCCAAAGAGTAGCAAGATTCCAGAATTCTAAAGAATAACAAGACTCCATGCAGAATTTCAAAGTGTATAGCAACATTCCATTTAGAACCCCTAAAGAGTAGCAAGATTCCATTCAGAATTCTAAGCACATAAGTGTTGCCATACTGGGAAAGACCAAAGGTCCATCAAGCTCAGCATCCTGTTTCCAACAGTGGCCAATCCAGGTCACAAATACCTGGCAAGATCCCAAAAAAGTACAGAACATTTTCTACTGCTTATCCCAGAAATAGTGGATTTTCCCCAAGGTTTCACACGTTTCAACATCCTCATCATGTTGAACATTTTCTTGGTGATGGATGTTGCGTGGTCTTCAAGGAATAAGTATTTATCCAATGTAACTCCAAGGATTACCCTGTGCTTCTTAGCTTACCCCATCACCTACTGTGAATGGTGACTTGTGACTATTCTTTGAATGGATGGCTCATGGTTCCATGTCACAGTCTTACAGTTTATTTATTCATTGTTTTTTTAAATAAAATTATTTTTTCCTAAAATTGGGTAGAAGACAACCCTTTACTGAAAATTCAACGGGCCCTTTTACAAATCTGTGGTAAGCATTTTTGAACTTTCTGTGGGGCATGCTGAGGCATCCCATAGTAATTTGAGGATATGTGCAGACTACCCACACACTAAAATATTAAATGTATGTTTTCGCGCCGGGATGGGTCTGAGGCAGAGAGTGGGCCTGTTCTGCACTGATTGGTTAGCATATGGACATTACAAAAAAAGCACACAAGGGCCTTTAAGACTGGGACAATGATTTATTGAGAAACGGAACCGGCATGGGCCGTGTTTCAGCGGAGGTCCACCTGCGTCAGTATTGCAGGCAAAATAAACCACACAGTAAGTCAGTCTTCACATAATGAGCCTGCCAGAGGGTGGGAAAATTTGGGGTATAAATGTTATAAATAAATAAATAATAATCTGCATAATCGCAGAATAAAAGTCTCCGCTATCTCAATTCTCCAACAGTTGGAAAACACCGTCGGTATGAAAGTACTGCCAAATTTGTGACTGTTGGAGAATTGAGATAGCACACACTTACTGTGTGGTTTATTTTTCCTGCAATAAGTAACAAGGAAGGTTAGATGTTTCTTTGACCCCTGATGCAGGCGGACAACCACCGAAACATGGCCCATATTGGGTCAATTTCTGAATGAACCATTGTCCCAGTCTTGAAGGCTCTTGTGTGCTTTTTTGTATTGTCTTTGTTGGTGTACTATTACTACTACTACTATTTAGCATTTCTATAGCGCTACAAGGCATACGCAGTGCTGCACAAACATAGAAGAAAGACAGTCCCTGCTCAAAGAGCTTACAATCTAATGACAAAAAATAAATAAAGTAAGCAAATCAAATCAATTAATGTGAACGGGAAGGAAGAGAGGAGGGTAGGTGGCGGCGAGTGGTTACGAGTCAAAAGCAAAGTTGAAGAGGTGGGCTTTCAGTCTAGATTTAAAGGTGGCCAAGGATGGGGCAAGACGTAGGGGCTAAGGAAGTTTATTCCAGGCGTAGGGTGCAGCGAGACAGAAGGCGCGAAGTCTGGAGTTGGCAGTAGTGGAGAAGAGAACAGATAAGAAGGATTTATCCATGGAGCGGAGTGCACGGGAAGGGGTGTAGGGAAGGACGAGTGTGGAGAGATACTGGGGAGCAGCAGAGTGAGTACATTTATAGGTTAGTAGAAGAAGTTTGAACAGGATGCGAAAACGGATAGGGAGCCAGTGAAGGGTCGAGGAGAGGGGTAGTATGAGTAAAGCGACCCTGGCGGAAGATGAGACGGGCAGCAGAGTTTTGAACCGACTGGAGAGGGGAGAGGTGACTAAGTGGGAGGCCAGCAAGAAGCAGATTGCAGTAGTCTAAACGAGAGGTGACAAGGGTGTGGATGAGGGTTTTGGTAGAGTGCTCCGAAAGAAAGGGGTGGATTTTACGGATGTTGTAAAGAAAGAAACGACAGGTCTTGGCAATCTGCTGGATAAGAGCAGAGAAGGAGAGAGAAGAGTCAAAGATGACCCCAAGGTTTTGAGCTGAGGAGACAGGGAGAATGAGAGAGCCATCAACAGAAATAGGAAACGGGGAGAGCGGGGAGGTGGGTTTGGGGGGATCCCTCTTTGTTTTTTGTAGCGCATGGACATCATCATGTGTTAATCGATTAGTTCAGGTTTACTGTGTGAGTCCTACAAAAAAGGTGGCAGAAGAGGCTCATAAGCTAATGCGAACATTAGCACATAACAAAAAAACCTATGAACAATTCCACATGCAAAGCTTTGCTAAAAACAGTGGCGTAGGAAGGGGGGGGGCGGTGGGGCGGTCCACCCGGGTGCACGCGCTGGGGGGGGTGTCAGCTTGCTGGTTCTCTGCTCTTTCTGCCCCGGAACAGGTTACTTCCTGTTCCGGGGCAGAGAAAGCAGGGAAGCAGCAGAGCCGCCGCAGCTCCCAGTGACGTGCACTGGGGGCGGATCGGCCCTCCCGCCTGCCCCCCCCACTGCAAGGTAGGGTGCGTTTCGGGGGGGGCACTTCGGGGGGGGGCACTCCGGAGGGGGGCGCCGTGCCCTGCACCCGGGGGGGGGCGTGCAGCGGCGACCCGCCCCGGGTGTCAGGCACCCTCGCTACGGCACTGGCTAAAAACAAAAATATCGTGGACCTCTGATTCACTTATAGAAATACTCAAATTACAACATTCAGTTCTTTTCCCTTCAATGTTGTACTGCACAATTTTTTTAAATTATTTTTGAATTAATTAATATTGTTTCTAACTGGGAAAACAAGCTTGTGCTGTGGAAATTAGGCATTGTCCATTCCACTCTGTCATTTCGACAAAAGTACCACTTGTGCGTAAATTCAACACTACAACACTGTGCATAAATTCAAGGATGCCCATGACCTGCCCATGTCCTTTCCATGATCACACGTCCTTTTCAGATCTGCATCTTAGAATTTACATGTATCACTTTACAAAATACGCTTAGGGGGCTTTTTACTGGAGTGGAAGAGTAACCTAGTGGTTAGTGCAGTGGACTTTGACCCTGGGGAACTGAGTTTGATTCCCACTGCAGCTCCTTGTGACTCTGGGCAAGTCACTTAACCCTCCATTGCCCCTGGTACAAAATAAGTACCTGAATATATGTAAACCACTTTGAATGTAGTTGCAAAAACCTCAGAAAGGCAGTATATCAAGTCCCTTTTCCCTTTCCCTATTTCAGATTCTACATGGAATGTTGCAACTATTGGAGATTCTAGATGGAATGTTGCTACTATTGAGATTCTATTGCTGCTATTTGAGATTCTACATGGAATGTTGCTATTCCAGTAGCAACATTCCATGTAGAAGCCTGCCCTTGCAGATTAGCAACGCGGCTGCTCAGGCTTCTGTTTCTGTGAGTCTGATGTCCTGCACGTATGTGCAGGATGTGAGACTCACAGAAACAGAAGCCCGTGCGACCGCATTGGTGATCTGCAAGGGCAGGCTTCTACATGGAATGTTGCTAGTGAAGGAGTAGCCTAGTGGTTAGTGCAGCGGACTCTAATCCTGGGGAACTGGGTTTGATTCCCACTGGAGCGCCTTGTGACTCTGGGCAAGTCACTTAACCCTCCATTGCCCCTGGTACAAAATAAGTACCTGAATATATGTAAACTGCTTTGAATGTAGTTGCAAAAACCTCAGAAAGGCAGTATATCAAGTCGCTTCCCCCCCCCCCCCCCTTTCCCTCTCTAAGTTACCCAACTGTATTTACCATACATGTACCTCATCCTATCGGAATATCACCTTGTATTTGTTCATACCGGAATTGGCTAACGCCGTTTACGGTACTATTGTAAGCCACATTGAGCCTGCCAAAAGTTGGGAAAATGTGGGATACAAATATAATGAATAAATGCTGGGACAGACCAAAGTTACATCAAGCCCAGCATTTTGTTTCCAGCAGTGGCCAATCCAGGTTACAAGTCTTTGGCAAAAGCTCAAGATAGTACAATATATTTTACGCTGCTTATCCCGGAAATAAGCAGTGGATTTTCCCAAGTCCATCTTAATAATGGTCTATGGACTTTTCCTTTAGGAAGCCATCCAAACCTTTTTTAAACTCCGCTAAGCTAACCGCCTTTACCACATTCTCTGGCAACAAATTCCAGAGTTTAATTACACGTTGAGTGAAGAAGAAGTTTCTCCGATTCATTTACTACATTGTCGCTTCATCGCATGCCCCCTAGTCCTAGTATTTTTGGAAAGCGTAAACAGACGCTTCACTTCTGACCTGGCTTGGCCACTGTTGAGAAAACAGGATACTGGGCTAGATGGACCATTGGTCTGACCCAGAAAGGCTACTCTTATGTTCTTATCAGTGGTGTAGCTACGTGGGGCCAGGGGGGCCTGGGCCCCCTTAGTTTTGGCCCTGGACCCCCTGCCGACGACCCTCCCCCACCGTCACCGTGGGCTACCTTTGCTGGCGGGGGACCCCAATCCCCGCCAGCCGAGGAGGTCCTCTTCTTCCCGCGAAGGCTTCGTTCTGTTTCTGCCGTCAGACTCACAGAAACAGAATGAAGCCTTGCAGATCAGCCAAGGTAGGCCATGGCGAGGGAGGGTTGGCGGCGGGAGGGGGGGTCGAGAAGGTCGTCAGCAGGGGTTATCAAAGTTGGCGGCGGCGGGGGGGTCGATAATGACCTGAGGGGGTTGGCGGCACCGGAGGGGGGGTTAAAATGTGCCCCCTCACCTCGGGCTCTGGACCCCCCTCCCGCCGAAGTCTGGCTACGCCCCTGGTTCTTATAAGGGGGAAGTTATCAATGTAGGCTACCATTAAGACGTTATTATACTGTTAACCCCAGTTACTAGTAACTAGTTTTCATTGCATAAAGCGGGACCCCAATTACTGGTAAAATAACACATCTTAACGGTAGCCCACATTGATAGAGGATATGATATAATCTAGAACTATTAAAGTATATAAAACCTCACAATTAGTACATCAAACCTGGACATTTTTATTGTAAGACCTGGATCATATCAGCCATGATCATAACCCAAATGACTGAACTTGGGGGTGTGGGGGGGGGGGGGGAAATCATCCATCCAGGAATAAAAATCTACAGTAAAAGGTCTTCACATAATGAACCAGAGAGAACCTTTCAAACAGAAAATCATGAGGTGCTTTGCTGCAATCAGGTTCCCATTGTGATGGAAGGAATGCAGTATAAAAGCATTCAACTTGGATAATACTATGCAAAGAAAAACTATCTCCATTTCATGCCTCTTCACCAACATATATCATAATTTAATTCCATTCATTCATTTACAGAAGGCTTTTCTTCCTTTATTTTTATGGATGAGAGATAAAAAGGATACGAAAAGGATACATGTCTGATTGATCTGAAAATGTATTTATGGAATTTAAAGGAAGTTTGCATAGATAACTCGTTTCCTAGTCAGACTCACGTTACCACAGTTCTGTCTTCGAATGCCCGCACTACTGTATATTTTAATGTGAAATACGGTATGCTGTTTGAAGTCTAAAAAAGTTTTAAAAGAACTCTGGTCAAAATATCTATCATACCTAAGACTGAGAAATTTCATAATTCAGGTAAAAAAAAAAAATAAAAATAAACAAAACAAACTTTCCAAGAATTATCAAATGAGTTTAAAATGTGAGCAAAATTGAAGAGATAATTAAACAAGGAGAAAAGTGATTGACTGAGAAATCAGGTACTGGAAAAAGACAACTGGAAAAGTTGAAGTGAGTTTTAGGTTTAGAAAGAAAAAAAAACAACAGGGAGAGAAAGGATAACACCACCATTGGAACAACACGTTCTATAAGAACGATAAAAATGAAGAAAAAGCACAGACATGGCACACCGTGCAGGGGCGTAGCCACGGGTGGGCGTGGACGGGCCCAGGCCCAGCCACTTTCCCTCCAGGCCCGCCCTGCCAATGTCCGCCCCGCCCCGGGTGTCAGCAGGTGTATGTGTGTGGGGGGGGGGGGGGGGGGGGGGTTGCTCCGCTGGTGCCGCAGTCCCCACCTGCCTACCAGCTCCGTCAATGGGCAGATGACCCTCTTCTCCTGCCACCCAGCACCCAGCCTTAAAAAAATAAATCGGTGAAACGCCTCGCATCTGCTCTGCTCTGCTCTGCTGTAAAGCAAGCAAATCGCCTCGTCTCGTCGGCCCTTCCATCACTGTGTCCCGCCCTCGCGGAAATAGGAAGTTACATCAGAGGGCGGGACAGCTTTGTGGAAGAAGCACAGAGAAGAGCATGAGTTCAGAAATGGTGAGAGCAAAGAGGGGCATCGTTTATCGTTTATTCATTTACTAGACTGCCACTTATTACAAGGTAAATCAGAACGGTTTACAATATGAAATAACATTAAAATAATATTAAAACAGTAGATAAACACACTCTGAAATCCATTGGTGATAGGAAAGCACTACAAAAAGACAACATATATGCAGATTTCATAAAACTATAACAATAAAAACATTAGTAAAAACACAAAGCTAAAAGGGTTTTTTTTTTGTTTTTTGTTTTTGTTTATTTAGGTTTTCCTTTATTTCTGTTTAAAATGTTTGTTTCAACTGACTCTCGAAAAAGATATGTTTTTAAAGCTTTGCAAAAATGAGCGTAAGAATCCTCAAGCCTAAATTCTTTAGGAAGACAATTCCAAAGAGACTAGGAAGAAAAATGCTAGGAAGAAAAATGTCGACATTCGTGTTGATTCCCATCTAGCTTTGGATGGAGAAGAAATTACAAGTCTATTATCTGTCAACGACCGAAGTGTCCGAGTTGGTGTATAAGGGATAATGAGGTTAGATAGATATGATGGACTGAGTGAATAAAAAGCTTTGTGTGTTAATGTCAAAACTTTAAATTGTAACCTTGCTTCCATTGGAAGCCAGTGCAATTGATATAGTAGTGGGGTAATCCTGCCATATTTTGACGCTCTACAGATGATACGAGCTGCTGTATTTTGTATCATCTGTAGGTGTTTTAGATTGAGTTTTGAGAATCCTGCATACACTATGTTACAATAATCTAAATGTGATAAAATATAGGCATAAGTTAGAGTACGCAGGGATGATTTATCTAATGAATTTCTAATCGAGCGCAATTTGCGTAGTTGATAAAAAGATTTCTTTATCACATCGGATATTTGCTCATTAAAGAATAAGGAGGAGTCAATAATAATACCTAGGTATCTAAATGATTGTACCGTAGGTATTTGTTTACCAAACAAAATTGGTATTAAAGTTGGAGCAGGTCCAGAGCCCGTTATCCATGATATTATCGTTTTTTTTTCTGGATTTAATACTAATTTATGCTTTGCTAACCAGTCAACCAAACAAAGCAAACACTGGGCCTTCAGGATTGAGAAAAATGTAGTTCTTTATTTATAATGGAGACCCGACACGGTCCGTGTTTCGGCGTACAAACACCTGCATCAGGGGTCAAGGGACTCCTATAGGTCAGCAAGATAATAAGTTGACAAAGATGTGGAATGAACAATCAGGTTATATTACCCTGTTTCTGGGAGTCAGTGGCTGTGCTGACCTATAGGAGTCCCTTGACCCCTGATGCAGGCGTTTGTACGCCGAAACACGGACCGTGTCGGGTCTCCATTATAAATAAAGAACTACATTTTTCTCAATCCTGAAGGCCCAGTGTTTGCTTTGTTTGGTTGTTCTTGTATACTGTATTCCCTCTCTTTTGTGACTTGCTAACCAGTCAGCCACCTTCTCAAGGCCATTTTAGATTGGCGTTAGATCTATGTTTATTGCCTTCACATAATGAATTAGAAGGAAGTCATCCGCACATGAATAAAAACTAATACCTGAGGATTGGATGAGCAATGAAAGTGGACTGATATATAAATTAAATAACATAGGAGACAAAACTGATCCTTGAGGTACCCCACACAAGCTGAAGTATGAGTTTGAGGTAGATTGATTTTGAGTGACTTTGAACGAACGATTTGTAAGGTAAGAAGCAAACCAGTTGTAAATTGTACCTGAAATCCCAATTTCCTTTAACCGTTGTAATAATCAAGTGTGATCTATCAGATCGAAAGCTGCGGAAAGATCTAGTGAAACAACTAACGCAATATATCTTTGCTCTAATCTGGAATAAATTTCACTTAAAAACGATGTTAAAACCGTTTCTGTGCTGTAACCTTTTCTAAAGCCTGATTGTCTGGGATGTAACAGATTCTTCATAATGAAGGATAAGGCAGAAAGGCGCTGAACAACCTGAGCATGTAAATGAAAAGAACAAGGAATGTGAATTCAGCAAAAAAAACATGACTGTGGCCCTTGCAGAGCAGCAGAGAGACATGTGTACAGCGCTGCGTGCGTCTGGTAGCGCTATACAAATGTTAATAATAATAATAATAATAATATTGGAAGGGACTTAGAAACTGCAAATATGGGTCTATGCCAGTGGTTCCCAAACCTGATCCTGGAGGCGCTCCAGCCAGTCAGGGTTTTCAGGATATCCACAATGAATATCCATGAGCGATATTTGCTTACATGAACTGCACCTACTGCATGCAAATCTCTCTCATGAATATTCATTGTGGATATCCTGAAAACCTGACTGGCTGGAGTGCCTCCAGGATTAGGTTTGGGAACCACTGGTCTATGCACTGAAATATGGGCTAAAATATCCTTTAGTGAGTACTGGCTAAACATTTTAAGGGGCGTTCAGAAATGCCATTTGGAACGCAATAATTTAAGCCCTGTCCATAGGTGAAATGTTGTTTTACCTGTAAAAAATCAGCTTTATTATACATGGGTAAAATAATGCAGATGTGTCACTCAGTTCTAAATCTTTGCGGACGATGTGCAGGTACTCATACCCATTGAACCTGACTTACCTACAGTCTTGAATAAACTAATTACTTGTCTAACATCAATTCAAGAATGGGCTAAACACAACAAACTTTGCCTGAACCCAAGTAAAACCGAGCTTCTCTGGGTCCCTAACACAAGTGGATACATACCTGACATCAAAATCCCTTTTGGGAAGTATGAACTCCGCCTCAAATCACAAGTCGGGAACCTTGGAATATAATTAGATTCCACACTTACTCTGATTCCCCAAATCCAACCAACCTTCAAGAGCTGCTTCTACTATTTGCGACAGCTACGCTGCCTCTCTCCTTACATCGAGAAGGTAAACCTTAACCCAGTTGTGCATGCCATGATAACATCAAGACTAGATTACTGCAATGCACTATACAATGGTCTGACTACAAAGGGCCTGCACAGCTCCAGTTGATTCAGAATGCAGCAGCAAGACTCCTAGAAGGTTGCAAGCGATGTGACAACATTTGGGCGTCCTTGTGAGAAGGGCTCCCATCTCCCGATTTGTGTCACCCTTCTCTTTCGAAAATGAACTGGTTAGTCTGTTGACATTGTAAGTCATATACCATGCCATACTTTGTATTGTTATTTGAACATTTTTTACTGCTGTAATTGCCTATTGCTCATGTTTGATCTATTCTTCAAAAAGGCGGTAAATACATCCTAATAAATAACTGATTAGTGCAGTACATGCCTACTCTCTGTCCCCTACCCGCCCCAGCGCTAAAAAATAAAATCTATTTTTTTAGCACATGGGAAGCATATGCAGGCGTCAAAATTACCTCGGGATGCCTGAGCACACCCTGTGGTAAGGCATTTTAAGCTGCGGTAAGCATGTGTTAATGCTTAGTAAAAGGACCCCTTGGGTCTATCAAATAAGGGGAAAGGGAAATGATATACCACCTTTCTGAGATTTTTGCAACTACATTCAAAGCGGTTTACATATATCCAGGTACTTATTTTGTACCAGGGGCAGTGGAGGGTTAAGTGACTTGCCCAGAGTCACAAGGAGCTGCAGTGGGAATCAAACTCAGTTCCCCAGGATCAAAGTCTACTGCACTAACCACTAGGCTACTCTTCCACTCATTCCACCAATAAGAGCCAACCTCATCAGTGATGTCACAATGGCTTGATTGCCTGATACTTGGCTCACTTCTGATATTGTGATGTCATAAGGGAAAGGGGGAAAGGGAAATGGGACTTGATATACCACCTTTCTGAGGTTTTTGCAACTACATTCAGAGCGGTTTACATATATTCAGGTACTTATTTTGTACCAGGGGCAATGGAGGGTTAAGTGACTTGCCCAGAGTCACAAGGAGCTGCAGTGGGAATTGAACTCAGTTCCCCAGGATCAAAGTCCACTGCACTAACCACTACTCCTCCACTCCTAAAAGAAATGGATACATGCCTGACATCAAAATCCCTTTTGGGAAGTATGAACTCCCTCTCAAATCACAAGTTAGGAACCTTGGAATACAGTTAGATTCAGCACTTTACTCTGATTCCCCAAATCCAAGCAACCTTCAAGAGCTGCTTCTACTATTTGCAACAGCTATGCTGCCTCTATCCTTGCATCGAGAAGGTAAATCTTATTCCAGTTGTGCATGCCATGATAACATCAAGACTGGATTACTGCAATGCATTATACAATGGTCTGACTACAAAGGGCCTGCACCAGCTCCAGTTGATTCAGAATGCAGCAGCAAGACTCATAGAAGGTTGCAAACGATATGACATCACACCATTTTTTGCAAAAATGTCACTGGCTACCAGTACAATACAGGGCTGCATTTAAAACTCTATGTCTGATCTTCAAGGCCCTTAAAGGAAATGGCCCTAAGTACTTGAAAAATAGGATGACCCTCCACACACTGCCAAGGACATTAAGGTCCTCTCAAGGACTATCAATAACCATACCCTCTCCAAAAGACATTACACGATGTGATATCCGCAAGTGACTTCTCCGGAGTAGCCCCCACACTCTGAAATGCACTCTTTGGAAAGAAAAAGGCAGACCCCACTAGGGGAATGCCGCCCACAAATGGGCGGAAGGCCAGCTGGAACAAAGGGGAAGGAAGGGAGGGGCTGGGGAGGGGCTAGAAAGAGTTAGGCTCAGAGAATAGGTCCAGGGAGAGAGTAAAGAAAGGGTTAAAAAGGCAAAGGGCAAGGAAGAGGAGGAGGGGCGTGATAGACAATAAAAGATACAGGTAAGGGAGCAGGCGGTCCTTTTTGAGCTAGCCAGCATAAGGAAGCAGCGCTGATGTACAGGACGTCAGACTCACAGAAACAGAAGCCTGCGCGACAGCGTTGCTGATCTGCAAGGGCAGGCTTCTACATGGAATGTTGCTAGTGGAACATCAACATTCCATTAGAATCTCAAATAGTAGCAACAGAATCTCAATAGTAGCAGCATTCCATCTAGAATCTCCAATAGTAGCTATGTTCCATATAGAACCTTAAATAGTAGCAACAGAATCTCAAATAGTAGCAACATTCCATGTAGAATCTCAAATAGGGAAAGGGAAAAGGGACTTGGTATACTGCCTTTCTGAGGCTTTTGCAACTACATTCAAAGCAGTTTACATATATTCAGGTACTTATTTTGTACCAGGGACAATGGAGGGTTAAGTGACTTGCCCAGAGCCACAAGGAGCTGTAGGGGGAATTGAACTCAGGTCCCCAGGATCAAAGTCCACTGCACTAACCACTAGGCTACTCCTCCACTTGGCTACTCCACTAAGCTGCAAACAGGCACATGTTTGACTTCTCATTTTAGGCAAACTGTTCAAAAATGGCCCTCTAATAGTGCAAACTTGGATGGAATATGCCCGTGCAGAATTTAACATTTTAGAAAACAGTCAAACAAGTGTCTTTAACCCTTTCAGTTGTATCATCTTTAAACAGCAGGTTAATTCATCAAGAAATAGTTCAGTTTTCGACGCACATAGCTCTGCAACGTCCAGAGGGAGATGGATGTCTCTAATTCTCTTTTAATTAATGATGGGAGAGTAAACTGCTGCAGTTAATTTAACCTTCTTTTCTAAGACCCAGAGTCACCCCCGAGGTAGAAATCCTCTTATAAGAGTAAACAATAATAGGTAAGACATTGGGGGATTGATCTCCTAATGAAGCTTCCTGGGTTAGGAATCTCTGATTAACATTGCAAATAGGCCTCACATCTGAAGTGATCATTTAACATAGCTGGAATCTCCTTGTACAGCTGTAGCAGATTATTTCTCTAGGTTGTATCATTGTCAGAGGCTTAGGTGCCCCTTTTACTAAGCTTTGTTCGGCAATGGCCGATTGCCGAACACAGCTTAAAATGGCGTATTGCGGGATGCTCTCAGACATCCTGCGGTAACTGCCAAATGTGGGCGTGCTAACCGTGCGCTAACATTTTTTGTTTAGTTTCTTGGGGGCGGAAAGTGATGTCAAAGTAGTGAGACAAAAAACAACAAAGATTTCAAGAGTATAAGGACTAATATAGTCTACAGTCACAAATTGAACATATCTGGGACCCAGCATGGCCGTGTTTTGGCGTGCGATCCTGCCTCAGGGGTCAACAAACCTGTAAACGTGTTGGTAGAGATACAGGTAAAATACATGACAGACCTCATCGACCTGCCAACCAGGAATACTATAAAATCAACACGATCATACCTAAACCCCAGTATCTCTCCACACTCGTCCTTCCCTACACCCCTTCCCGTGCACTCCGTTCTATGGATAAATCCTTCTTATCTGTTCCCTTCTCCACTACTGCCAACTCCAGACTTCGCGCCTTCTGTCTCGTTGCACCCTACGCCTGGAATAAACTTCTTGAGCCCCTACGTCTTGCCCCATCCTTGGCCACCTTTAAATCTAGACTGAAAGCCCACCTCTTTAACATTGCTTTTGACTCGTAACCACTTGTAACCACTCGCCTCCACCTACCCTCCTCTCTTCCTTCCCGTTCACATTAATTGATTTGATTTGCTTACTTTATTTATTTTTTGTCTATTAGATTGTAAGCTCTTTGAGCAGGGACTGTCTTTCTTCTATGTTTGTGCAGCGCTGCGTACGCCTTGTAGCGCTATAGAAATGCTAAATAGTAGTAGTAATAGTAGTAAACCTCCACTACCCAAGCAGCAAAGGACTCAAATAGAAATCCACTTATGCATCCAGCTTTTCCTACTTAAGCACACAACTATGGAACGCACTACCAAAAGCAGTAAAAACTAGGGTCGACCACCTAAATTTCCGGTAAGCACTAAAAACAGATCTGTTCAGAAAAGCCTACCCCACCGATCCAACATAAAAAAACCTTGATACCTGCGACATAACGAAACCAAAGACTGTAATGGACATAGCCCAACTTTTCCTCTCCCTCTCTAATGTTCCCCCAATTGTATTTACCATACATGTTCCTCATTTTACCACAATATCACCTTGTAATTGTGCATACCTTGCGGAATACCATACGGAATCAGATAACATAAGCCACATTGAGCCTGCAAATAGGTGGGGAAATGTGGGATACAAATGTACCAAATAAATAACAAAATTAATTAATTAATCACAGTGTCCTCTGTAAAAATGAGGCGCTAATCAGTGTGAACTGCCCAGGAAAACTGGTGACGTTTTCCAAGGAGGGCCCGGCGCCAGAGTCTCTTGCCCTCTCCTGCTCCCAGGCCGCTGGCGCCACAGTCCCGTCTCCACCTGCCTACCCTCATCTCCCTTCTGTCTGTTGTCTGACCCCTGTATTTAAAACAAATCTCTAAAGCAGCAGCACAGCACTGTAGGGCTATTTCCCTGTGAGTCTTACTTGGCTGGTCTCAGCCTGTGAATACAACCATATCAGGATGGAGCCATGAACTATGACCCTGTACTTCAGTGAAGCAAGCAGATTCAACTTTCTGTTTGTGTCAGCTCCTCTGCTTGTGGTAAATCACTGGCAGGGCTGGAAAAACTGAAGGACGCAGTGGACCACCTGCCCCCTCTTTTACCTCCTGGATAAGGAATAGGGAGTAAAGACCATGGCGCCAGCAAGCCTGATGAGAGACAGGAATGCCATCACCATGTAACAATTTGAAGGTCAAGAAAAGGTCATTTCTTGCTCAGGGAAGGAGCTGGACAAGATCATGATTGGTTGCTGGCTGGCCACCTGAGGATCGGGGACTGAAAGGGCGGGAAGGAGAGGATAAGAAAAGGGTCTGGAAGAGGTTGGGAGGAGGTTCGCCAAAAGTTCACCGGGAGGTTCGCCTGGAAGATGGGGTAGCTGGAGAGAGAAGACCAGCAAGACCTGAAGTGGTCCACAACTTTGTGAACTGTCTATCTGAAGAGAGTACCTGTTGGTCCAGCTGTGCTGGCCAGAGTGACTGTAATCCTGCTTGCTGCAGAGAGCCTGGGCTATTCTCTAAGACTGACTCGCTGTGGAAGACAGCTTGAGTCTGAAGGGAAAACCTGTGCCAACCTCATCTGAGAGACCACCCAAGAGTCAGCTCGGTGAGAATTACAGGGACTTATTTCCTATTAGTCTGGGATTAGTTAGTGGGTTCTGCCCCCACGTGGGATTACCGAACCGCCGAAGGCCAAACCTTTATCCGCCGATACCAACAGGCGTACCTGGCCGCCTTAAAGAAGGGGAAGCAGAAGGTTACCAACATGGGAAAAATCCACAGTGTAGTCCAACAAAAGGAGGAGAGTCCAGGGGACTTCCTTGAACGACTTATGGAAGCATTTAGGAGGCACAGCCCGATAAATCCCGAGGACCCTAAGAACCTCCCAACCGTGGTTATGAGTTTTGTTAGCCAGTCAGCACCGGATATACGAAGAAAGCTACAGAGAACGGAGGGGTTCGAAGGGATGAGCCTAAGCCAACTGAAAGCTATAGCTGATCGTGTATTCGGATATCGAGACCAGGAGGAGAAGGTGGAGGCCCGGAAGGAATCGACCAGACGGATGCGGGAGAAGGCAGATGTGTTGGCCACGGTGCTGGAAGAACGAATGAGGTCTAGACCAAAGGGGAGGGGCAGGAGAACAAGAGGAACGCGGTCCCCCATAGGGCGTAACCAGTGTGCAAATTGCCGACAAGAAGGACACTGGTGGGCTGATTGTCCAGAGGAGATACGGGACAACCCGAGAGAAGAGGAATCATGGGACCGGCAGAGAGAGGAGGAGACCGGCGACCGCACGGGGGCCCCTAGGCGAGGCCGTGGAAGGGGCCGAAGAGAGAGAGGACGGGATGACCGGAGGGAATGGCAGATGGCTGTGGACGCTACCCGAGACGGCACAGCATGAAGAAACCGGGAGGGCAAAGTCCCCACTGACCCTCTGGTGGAAATTCGGGTGGGGACAGAATCTATGAAGGCCTTACTAGACACAGGGGCCCAGCGATCTGTTATCACCACTGCCATAGCCCCAGCCACGAAAGAAACTATACCAATTGTGGGAGCCTCCGGGAAATCCCTTGCGGCCCCCCTCCTCAAAGAGCGCCAAGTCCAGATCGGAGGGACGATGGTGTCCCATCAGTTCATACACATCCCTGGATGCCCGGTCCCCTTGATTGGTCGAGACCTACTCTGTAAGCTCCAGGCCACCCTGAAGTTCAAGACTACGGGTGAAGTGGAAGCTCGCTTTGAAGATCGGCCAGTAACACTTATCTGTCCAGTAAGAGAAGAATGGAGACTACACGCTCCCCCAACTGTGGGACCCGGCGACTGCCGTTACGACCAGAATACCCCTTTCGCCCAGCAGAGGCGGGCCATAATGGATGAAGTGCCTGATGTATGGGCGGAATTGAACCCCGGCGGACTGGCCGTAAACGCTATCCCCATCTGGATTGAGCTCAAACCGAATGCTCAAGTTGTTAACCAAGGACAATACCACATCCCCTATGCAGCCCGGCATAGTATGCACATACATCTACAGAAACTCCTTCAACAGGGAGTCCTTAAGCCAATCAGATCCGCATGGAACACCCCATTGTTGCCCGTTAAGAAGCCAGGAACATCCGAGTACAGACCCGTCCAGGACCTGAGGAAAGTCAACAACCAGGTAGCCGACATCGTTGCCCTCGTACCGAACCCATACTCCATCCTAGCCCAAGTGCCCTCTCAGACCAAGTGGTACAGTGTCATTGATTTGAAGGACGCCTTCTTCTCCATCCCTCTTGCTGTTGACAGCCAAAAGTTGTTTGCCTTCACGTGGGAAGACTTACAGACGGGAACCAAGCAGCAATATACATGGACCCGGCTTCCCCAGGGGTTCAAGAACTCCCCCACCCTCTTTGGTGACCAGCTTGCCCAGGACCTGAAAACGTACCAAGACGAGTACGGGCCGGTCGTCCAATACGTGGATGACCTGTTGGTGGCCCGTGAGACGTACACGGACTGTGCAGAAGCCACCCTTTACCTCTTGAAAACCCTGGAAGCCCAGGGGTACCGGGCCAGTCGCAAGAAGGCGCAGATATGCGAGATCGAAGTCGAGTATCTGGGGTTTCGCCTCCGAGAAGGAACCCGACGGCTCGGTATCCCCCGAACCCAAGCCATCCGCAACCAACCCACTCCTGCAAATAAGAAGGAACTACGGGCACTCCTCGGAGCCGCTGGATATTGCCGCATTTGGATTATCAATTTTGCCATCCTGACCCACAGTTTGTACGCCAAACTGAAAGGACCTGAACTCGAGGGCCAAAATCTCCAGTGGGAGAAACACGAACTGAAAGCCCTTCAGGACCTCAAGGAGGCCCTTGTGGCCCCACCAGCGCTCGGACTGCCAGATGTGACTAAGCCGTTCTACTTGTTCATCGACGAAAAGAAGGGATTGGCACTTGGAGTTCTCACCCAACTGGTCGGCACCTGGCAACGCCCTGTAGCATACCTCTCCAAGAGCATGGACAACGTGGCACGAGGATGGCCGGGCTGTCTCCGAAGCATTGCAGCGGCCTGTCTCCTGATACACGAGGCCAATAAACTCACGTTTGGTCAAACACTTTTTGTGACCACACCCCACACCATCCGCGGCCTACTCGAGAGCCACGGACCCAGATGGATGACCAACTCCCGATTGGTCAAATACCAAGCCCTCCTGTGCGAAAATCCGGAGGTGCGGATCTTGGACACGACCAACCTCAATCCTGCCACCCTCCTTCCGGCCCCTGAACCACCACTCCACGACTGTGAAGAGGTCATGGCCACTGTGCACTCGAGCAGACCTGACCTGAAGGATCAACCCTGGCAAGGGGGCATCACCCTTTTTACCGATGGAAGCAGCCAGGTGATAGAGGGAATTCGAAGAGCTGGCTATGCGGTGGTGTCTGAGGACCATGTGATCGAGGCCATGGCTCTGACACCCGGAACATCAGCCCAGAAAGCGGAGCTAATCGCCCTCACCAGAGCCCTCCTGTGGGCTGAAGGGAAAGTTGTCAACATTTACACCGACTCCAAATACGCTTTCCTCACCCTCCAGGTGCACGGAGCCTTGTACAAGGAGAGGGGATTTCTGACAGCTGAAGGGAAAGGACTTGCAAATGCCGCTGAAATCTGCCAATTACTCGAGTCGGTATGGAAGCCGAAGAAGGTGGCTGTGATGCACTGCAGGGCCCACACTGGAAGAACGGACCCTATCGCCCGGGGAAATCAGCGGGCAGACGACGCTGCAAAAAGGGCAAGTCAGCTCCCCTACTCCTCTCACCCTCCTGACCCCGTACTCGTCGTCCAGCTCCCTACGGAGACCCCTATTTACACCCCCCAAGAAACGGAATGGGCCCAACAAGAGGGTCTACAGTCACGCAATGGCTGGTGGATACTACAGGATGGGCGCATATGGATACCCGAAGCCTTGGCCTGGACGGTGGCCAAGGAGGCTCACGACCGCACCCACCTGGGAAGGGACGCCCTGGGGCGCTTACTTGAGAAGACCTACTACATCAACAAACTATCCCTGTGGACCAAAAACGCTTCCAGCCGATGCGCGACTTGTGCCCGGAACAACCCTCGAACGGGGCCCGGCCCTATGCCAGGACATGTTCTCCGAGGCACCAGCCCTTTCCACGTGTGCCAGATTGACTTCACACACATGCCCCCGGCGCGCGGTTACAAAGCTATCATCGTCGCCGTGTGTACCTACACCGGATGGATTGAAGCCCAGCCCACTAGAACGGAAATGGCTAAAGAAGTTACCTCCCTACTGCTTCATCAAATCCTACCCAGATACGGCCTCCCCAAGCAAATAAATTCTGACAACGGCCCCGCCTTCGCCAGTGAAGTAACACAACAGCTCAGTACCAGACTGGGCCTCGATTGGAAGTTGCATTGTGCCTGGAGACCCCAAAGCAGTGGAGTAGTAGAGAGGGCTAACCGATCCCTGAAGAACCAGCTTGCCAAGCTATGCCAAGAAGCAAAAGCCAAGTGGCCCGACCTGCTTCCACTGGCCTTGCTGCATCTTAGGTGTACCCCCAAGGCTACAGGCCTTACTCCTTACGAGATGATGTACGCTAGGCCACCACCACTGCCCTCCTTTCCCGACTCCTTGCAGATACAGGGTGAGAGTTCCTTAGTAAAACAGATGAGAGCCTTACACCAGGTAGTGCAAGACATCCAGCAGTACACTGAAAGAGTAGCTCCCTTGGTCCTCACCAATCCGACGCACAGGTTCAGGGTGGGAGACGAGGTATGGGTAAAAGAGTGGGATGAATCTGACTGCCTAAAGCCAAAATGGAAGGGGCCCTCCCTTGTTCTCCTAACGACCTCCACCGCTGTTAAAATTGCAGGAAGCCCAGTGTGGATACATTGGACCCGATTGAAGCCTGCTGCTCCCACTAGCAGCTCCCTGAAGCGTTGGACTGCGCACCAACATCCTGACGCTCCATTACGGCTGACTCTAAGAAAGACGTGAACCACCAGATTCATGCCTGCCCAGCAACAGGAACTCAGTTTCTGGACCCACTGCGTTTTTGGCTCTCTCTTTATCGCAGCCATAATCGTGGGCCTTATCATCTTCTTGCTGCAAAGGCTCGGATACCTTCCACCGCATATATGATGCTTAGCCTACTACTCCTCCTTTGCTCAGTCCCGAGCTCTTACCCCTTGAGCCAGAACTGTACTGAATGTTTGCGCCTCGTGCGCCACCGTATAGAGAAAGGATATCACCTAGTCACTACCCTCATTCACCAGACGCAGCCCCCAGAAGGCGATTGCCAGTTTCTCCCGACTTGTGCCCTCATCACTCCAAATGGCCTCCAACAGTTCCACAGATGCCTCCAAGGAAATCTCACTATCTGCCACAGCCCTACCAAACCAAGATACTACAATGTCACCCTCAGCGTAGGACTCCCTGCGTATGTGGCCGGACCTCCGGGAGTCGAGGGAGATGGCATCCTGTATTACATTAATTCCACTCGTATCCTTGTCGGTGGCATCCAAACTGTGGCAACCCTCACCTTCGACGTCTGTGCCGCCATGGACAAGCACCCTTGGTCTCGCAAGTGTGGTAGCCAGAGTTGGCGAGAGGCATACGTTAAGGACCACAAGTATGTCTGCCCCTTCAGTCCGGACATGAGATGCTGCTCCCCGTGGGTGTGGCTCCCATGCGCCGGCGACACTCGAGCCTCCGGCTGGGACCGAGTATGTGCTTATACGGGAGGAGGATATGCCGGATGCGCCGGCCTGGGTGAATTTCGTCGAGGTTCTGGTAACTATGTGTCCCTAGACTGGCCCATCCGAGGACACGACATGCCCTGGAGAGGAACGTGGGGCCTCGGCATTGACGGCGGAGGAATGGATCCGTTGACATATATTACCATATATCAGAGTCTCGAAACGAAGCCTCCTACGCACTACCAGACTACTGTTGTCGGCTACCAAGACGTATTTGATGAAATTGCTCGTGCTGAGCAGACCGAGACTAAATTCCCCATTTCCCCAGAAGCCCGAAATATGTTCCTCAATTTGGCCGAAAACATCGCCCTCTCCCTCGGAATTGCCAACTGTTTCGTCTGTGGAGGCACCGACATGGGTGAACAATGGCCCTGGGAAGCGAGAGAGATCCGACAACACACATGGGATGCACTCAACACCACTAACATTACCTTTCCCCAACGGCCGAAGCCGTACGAATGGGCCCTGAGAACAAATATCATAGGTACCCTCTGCGCTAGTCGAGCGCCATCGAAGCGTTACTCTGTACCAGTGGGAGACTCTGCTTGTACGGGGGTTCTTCACTACAATGGCAGCCGGACGACCTGGTGGCAAACGGACAACCTGCCCGCCCCGGAGCCTATCTGGACAGAACCCACCTTGAACATGACATGGACCTACGGAGGGAACGCTTCCCTCAAGTGGGTAGCCCCGGCGGGCTACTACTATATCTGCGGACGCAGGGCCTATGAACAGCTCCCGACCCGCTGGTACGGTACCTGCCTCTTGGGCACGGTCCGACCTAGTTTTTTCCTTCTGCCCATACAAGTCGGCGAAACTTTGGGTATCCCCCTTTACGTGGAAAAGGGGCCTGATAATCCTACCCGACGACGACGGTCTTTCCCACCCGTCAAGCCCAAGGTCCAAATTGGAGACTGGAAAGACAATGAGTGGCCGCCTGAACGCATCATTCATTACTATGGACCGGCCACGTGGGCTGAAGATGGTACATGGGGGTACCGCACCCCTATCTACATGCTAAATCGCATTATTCGCCTACAGGCCGTACTCGAAATCCTCACTAACGATTCTGCCCTGGCCCTCAATATCCTAGCTCGACAAAACACTAAGCTCATTACCGCCGTCTACCAAAATCGCTTGGCCCTTGACTACCTCTTAGCCCAGGAGGGCGGGGTGTGTGGCAAGTTTAACCTCAGTAATTGCTGCTTACAGATTGATGACCAGAGCCATGTCATCAGGGAGATAACTGACCGGATGGTCAAACTGGCCCACGTCCCCGTCCAGACCTGGAACAGCGCGTGGGATTGGACTTCCTCCCTCACCAGCTGGCTCCCAACCTCCGGGAGCCTGCGAGGCCTCCTCGTCATGGGTGGCCTGTTTTTGCTGTCCTGCCTATTAATCCCCTTGTCTCTTCCCTTAGTTTTCAGGTGCCTCCGCTCCACCATGGAAAGCATCGCTGATCGCCGTGCTGCTGCCCAACTTATGGCTCTCCAGATGTACTCCCCCATTCCCCAGTCTGATGAAGCTGACGATGAAGCACCTTGTGGCTGACGTGTACTTTGAACCCCTTGAGTCACTCAATGGGCCATCACCCTTGTGCCAGCAAAAGACCGGCTACAAAGGGGGGGGGATTCCACTAGGGGCCCTCCGTCTCAACCCCGGCGAAGCAACCAACGGCTGCGCAAGGGCTTAGGGCTCGCTTGTTGCCTCCCTCTCTAACTATCCTTGTCCTTTCTTTCCGTTTCAGGGTTCATGGAGGTGATACTCTCCACCAGAATGGATGTTCAAGTATCAAAAGGGGGGAATGAAGGAGTGGAACGCCGGTACTACCTGAATACTACTGAGCAACAGGACAACCTCATGTTTTGTGCCTACTGATGGACTTTTACTTATGCACTCTACCTCTGCTTTTGGCTGTTTGGCCACACCTTATTACTGCACTGGACATTTGTGCCTTATCCAGTTTTACTGTTTACTAACAAGACAAGTTTGCTGTTTACTAATGTGCAGACAGAATGCAGGGCTATTAGATATATATCTTGTAACAGTAGTTTGCAAGGCCTATACAAGACCAGCTTGCACGTAGCAACGCCATCTGAATAGGCGACCTTGGAGGGTGCTGACACCCCCCTGCATTCCTGAGCCGCACCTTATCTCCTGTGCTAGAAAGGAGTATTGTGTGTACAGAATAAGCTGCTAAGTTTCGTTTTTCTTGCCAGTATCATTTCAGTGTTATGACGTGTGTACGTACTGGGACTACAATTTTGTACTGTAAGAACTACAAATGTTTACTGCGCATGATAGTTGTGACGTGTAAGGGGCCAATTGCGCAGGCCCAGAAGGGAAGTATAAATGTAAGTGTCAGATGATTTATGACACACAGTGTCCCGAGGCTACTCGGTGCTGTTCACTTGCTAGCAATAAAGTTGCCTTGTTTGGAACCAAAATTTGCCTTTCGTCTCCTGATTTCCCACCTGTTTCAAGAACTGTGGTCAGGAAGGTGGCTGCTAACTGTAATACTTCATGACCTAGTCAGTTACAAATCAGGATTGTGTATAAGTAACCTAGTAACCGGTAATAACAGTGTTTTAGTTAGACAATACATTCTAAAGTGTTCTTATCAGCATAAGGTCTCTATATTTGTACCTAAGTCTTATTGCAGAGTGTATCATTTATATTTTCTTATCGCTATAATAAATTCTAATATATTTCAGCGGTGACTTTTATTTATCACAGTTCTCTACTACGGAAGGAAAGTTCTGGTGTAGGCACCAGAAGAGGCAGGTTCTACTACTACTACTACTATTTAGCATTTCTATAGCGCTACAAGGCATACGCAGCGCTGTACAAACATAGAAGAAAGACAGTCCCTGCTCAAAGAGCTTACAATCTAATAGACAAAAAATAAATAAAGTAAGCAAATCAAATCAATTAATGTGAACGGGAAGGAAGAGAGGAGGGTAGGTGGAGGCGAGTGGTTACAAGTGGTTACGAGTCAAAAGCAATGTTAAAATACCCCTAGAAAGAGCTAAGAAGTTGTTAGCCAGACTTCTGTAACCGGATCCTGGGAATCACTCGTTGGGTAGCTTTTCCCAAAGAGTTATTTATTTATAAATGCCTACAGCACCTTCTCTGCGAAAGCAGCAGATCGCCTCAGGCAAGCCTTCCCTCAATGTGTCCCGCCCTCCTCTGATGTGACTTCCTATTTCCGCGAGGGCGGGACACAGTGAGGGAAGGCCCGCCTGAGGCAATCTGCCGCTGTCGCAGAGAAGGCACTACGCTGATGCTTTAGAGATTTTTTTTTTAATTTTATAGGAAGGTGGTCGGATGGCAGGCAGAAGGGAGCAGAGCAGTGGTGTTCCTGGCCTGGATGGCACCCGGGGCGGAGCACCGATGCGGCCCCCCCCCGGGTGCAGTGCCCCCCTCCAGTGAAATGACCCCCCCCGGGTGCACGCCGCTGGGGGGGGGGGGTGCCGCTGCGTGCGCCTGCTCCGAGTTCGCTAAACTTCACTTTGCTGTAGCTCCCTCTGCCCCGGAACAGGAAGTAACCTGTTCCGGGGCAGAGGGAGCTGCAGCGAACGAGCGGCGATGTTTAGCGAACTCGGAGCAGGCACGCTCCGCGGCACCCCCCAGCGGCATGCACCCGGGGTGGACCGCCCCCACCGCCCTCCCTTGGTACGCCACTGGAGCAGAGGGTAGATAGGTAGAGACTGGGAACTGCGGTGCCGGTGGCCTGGGAGTAGGAGAGGGAGGCGACAGCAGTAGTGATTAAGGTGTGGGGGGCGGCGATCCTGGGGGGTGGGACGCGGTCTTGCCCCTGGCCCGGCTCAGTCTCTCGGCGGCCCTGATTCTACCTTAAACAAAATCACCGAAAGAACTTCATATACTGACTATAGCTTAACTTTCCACAAAATTATGACAATAAGGTTCAAATAGTCATAAAAATTCATTGAGTTTCACAAGTAAAAAGCAATAGTCAACTTTCAGAGTGTTTTCACAGCTTCTTTCATTTTTGAGGTATCAAACTGAGTGAAAAAACGCTGGTGGCATCTACAGAGGGGTACAGCAGATTCCCAACCAAATCCCCTGTTTCACATTAGCTTCGTCAGGGGAATATGCATTACTCAAGAACAAATCAAACAAGGAAAAAAAAAACCAAAATGTAGAATTCATTACAAACAAAAGGTGATAAAATAATCTGTGCATTCCAGAATCAAAAAACTCAATTCAAGCAACCGCTTCAACCAGCTATCTGCATATCTAAAGACAGAATGACGTGTATTCCAAGAACGCCAATCAACATGCTCGATTCAAACAATGATTCCAGTCAATGCATTCTAATGGCATGTATCTGCATTTGCAAAGTTATCCTCTAGAGGTCATCATGCAAAAACTTAATATCAAGCAAACCCCCTTTGCAGTAAAGAAGAAATTCAAAAAAACCCTCTTCCAAATAAAGCTTTCCATTTGATAGAGGCATTAAACCCTGTCGGCTCCAAAATCCGTGAAGTAAATATTCAGCGCTGCTTATGCTGACAGGGTAACTTTCTCAAATCTCCTCCATGAAGGTTAGATGCAACTTGATCAATTATCCAACATTGTAAATCAGAAAAGAATCGGGCATCAGTGTTACAATGCTGCACTAGCGAAGCCTCAATCTTCTGGTTAGTAATACAATATTTGTGTTTAATCGTGCGTGTTTTGAAAGTTCTAGAAATTTGCAAAAATCACCCTTTTGAAATACACTTAGAGGGGCATAATCGAAAGGGACGCCCAAGTTTTCCTGAGGACGTCCTCGCAGGACGTCCCGGCAAAGGGGCAGGGAAACCCGTATTATCAAAACAAGATGGGCGTCCATCTTTTGTTTCGATAATATGGTCGGGGACGCCCAAATCTTGACTTTTAGGTCGTCCCTAGAGATGGTCTTCCTTAGACTTGGTCGTTTCTGATTTTCGGTGATAATGGAAACTAAGGACACCCATCTCAGAAACGACCAAATGCAAGCCCTTTGGTTGTGGGAGGAGACATCATTCATAGTGCAGTGGTCCCTCTGACATGCCAGGACACCAACCGGGGGCACTGCAGTGGACTTCATAAAAAGCTCCCAGGTACATAGCTCCCTTACCTTGTGTGCTGAGCCCCCCAACCCCCCCCCCCCAAACCCACTACCCACAACTGTACACCACTACCATAGCCCTTACAGGTGAAGGGGGGCACCTACGAAGGGCTCACATTTACCACCACAAATGTAACAGGTAGGGGGGGATGGGCCTCGGTCCACCTGCCTGAAGTGCACTGCACCCACTAAAACTGCTCCAGGGACCTGCATACTGCTGTGATGGACCTGAGTGTGACATTTGAGGATGGCACAAAATATTTTTAAAGTTGTTTCTTGAGGGTGGGAGGGGGTTAGTGACCACTGGAGGAGTAAGGAAAGGTCATCCCCGATTCTCTCCGGTGGTCATCTTGTCAGTTCGAGCTCCTTTTTGTGGCTTGGTTGTAAGAAAAACAGGACCCGGTAAAGTCGTCCCAGTGCTCTTCAGGGACGCCCTATTTTTTTCCATTATGGGTCGAGGACATCCATGTGTTAGGCACGCCCAAGTCCCGCCTTCACTATACCGCTGACATGCCCCCGGGAACTTTGGTCATCCCAGCAATGGAAAGCAGTTGGGGACGCCCAAAATCAGTTTTCGATTATGCCGATTTGGGCGACCCTGTGAGAAGGATGCCCATCTTCCGATTTGTGTCGAAAGATGGGCGTCCTTCTGTTTCGAAAATAAGCCTGAAATTGATTACGGCAGCTGATGAAGTTGGTTATCAAACGGATTATCAAACCATGGGCCTCTTTTACCAAGCTGTGGCAAAAGGGGGCCATCGCTGGCGTTGGCATCTGTTTTAGATGTGCGTCGAGGCCCCCTTTTATCGCAGTGGGTAAAATCTAGGTATTCCTTGCTGTGTGTTCATTTGGGGGGGGGAGGAGCCCTTATCGCCACTGAAGAGGTGGTAAGGACTCCTGCGCTAACATAGCGGAAACCGAGCAGCACAAGGGTACACACCGCTGGGTACACACCGGCGCTACAAAAATAAATATATTTTTGTAGTGCCGGATATGACGGCGTGCTAGGGGTGGGAAGTACCGCCGGGCTGCTGTGGTAGCCCGGCAGTACTTCCTTTTTAGCGAGCGGTAAGCCAGCGTTGGACTTACCGCTACTTTGTAAAAGGGGCCTATGTTAATTCCTTAGTCACAAAACAATGTTGGCATTTAAAATGACCAACCTTCCCACCCTTCTTAGATGTAAATGGTGTTGCTTCATTGAAAGCTGCTGCCTTTGTTGGACACAACATTTTTTGTAGGTTACAACCTCTTGCAAATTCAGTGACCAGTTTCACATTGCAAAACAGTTATGAGACTGAAAAATATACCAGTACTTAACGTGTGAGCAGAAAAAAAATGAGTTTGTTGAGTATAATGAAGTACACAAGCTATAATGTCATCATCGTCCCTGTTCAAAGATTCATTCAGTAGAATTTCTCTGCTTTATACAATGCAGGGTGTATAAGATTTTTTTGAAAATACTAGAACAGAAGGACTCAAACTATAATTAGTCTTTAAATTTTACATTTATGGAATGGGCTCCCAAAAGCTGTGAAAACAATCCACGACCACTTGAACTTCAGGAAATCACGAAAAACCTACCTCTTCTAAAAGGTCTACCCCAACGACCCCACGTAACCCTCTTCACCTACCAACACAGCATGACTCTGATCGAACAGGACATCACGCAATCTTCATCCATTCCGACCTTCCACTTATACCTCATACGATCCCTATACAACTTTGTATTTGTTATCCACCGACTGGGCAAACGCCTCTGACGGTACTATGTAAGCCACATTGAGCTTGCAAATAGGTGGGAAAATGTGGGATACAAATGCAATAAATAAATAAATAAATAAATATCTGCAATCATAAATCACTATAAAGATAGTCATAATATCTGAAGCTGTCACAGAGCCTGAGAGGTACCGTCACTGTCACATCTTTGGGGGGATTGGAGGGGGTTCAGTGACCACTGGATTAAGAGGGAGTCATGTATTGATCGTTCCAGAGGTCAGCTAGTCAGTCACGGTTGAAACAGATTCAGATAAATCATCCCAATTTTTGCCCTAGACTTTTTTTTTTCCATTATCCCTGAATTTTTTTCAAATTCTGTGCCTGCCCAAATCCCACTCAAACGATGCCCCCAACACACCCCCCTTGTGATTTAGACATTCTTCAGAGAAAGCCATCTCAAATATGAGTTTCGAAAAATCCCATCTTGGACGTTGTCCTGTGAATAATGTCCCCTGACGCTTCGCGCTGCTTTTGAAAATGAGCGCCTTGGCATGGTGCAAAACGCATAAGTGCTGTTTGAATATCGGTCCGCTATAATTTTATTTAGCCATCAACCTCCCTCTCCAGGGGTAAGTGGTATTCGTGTCCGCAGTAAGGGGCTAGTGCCAATTTCTTTCCGCTTTAAAGTATTGCTGCAAATCATTGAAGTAAAGTGGCAGAGCGTGCTGAACTCCGCTGCCTGATAATTTAAATTACAGAGCGCAGGAAAACGCTGTAGAATTAAACCAAAGCTTTTGTTGTGCTTCTCACATGTGGATTTTCACACGGTTATTTTAATTATCACCTTCAAAGTACAATGATCCAAATGTGTCTGGAATCATTCAGATGGCAACCGTTCTGTCATTGACAGAATTGTTCCGTTTCCAACAGGGGTAATTTTTAAGCTAGCACTTAGTGAGCTCATGCAGATTAATGGTTTAAAACTATTTTTTTTTTCTTGTACTGCGATGTCAAATCTTTGAAAGAAGTTGCCAATAATATTCCATGTATCTCTTTCTTAAAGTCATTTTTAGGTGCACTTGGCTTTATGTCTGCTAACATACCTGAAGGTGTAAGGTTTAATGGAGACTTTAATTGAAACCTATTTCTCAGCCAGGGTATCACAAAAAAAACAAAAAAGAGAATTAACAACTGTGAATATAGCTCTTAAACTGGTAATTAGAATGGTGAGAATCGTTTTTAAAAATGGTTTGATTCACATTTTGGAGATTTTTCATGAGTTTCCATCTTTGACTCCTCCCTCTCCTTCTCTGCGCATATCCAACAGACTGCCAAGACCTGTCGCTTCTTCCTCTTCAACATCAGCAAAATTCGCCCTTTCCTATCTGAGCAAACCACACGAACCCTCGTCCATGCTCTCATTACCTCTCGCCTTGACTACTGCAACCTACTCCTCACCGGCCTCCCACGTAGCCATCTATCCCCCCTTCAATCCGTTCAGAATGCTGCCGCACGTCTTATATTCCGCCAGAACCGATATACTCACATCACTCCTCTCCTCAAGTCATTTCACTGGCTTCCGATCAGTTACCGCATACAATTCAAGCTTCTCCTCCTTACCTACAAATGCACCCGGTCTGCGGCTCCTCACTACCTCTCTACCCTCATCTCCCCCTATGTCCCCGCCCGTAACCTCCGCTCTCAGGACAAATCCCTCCTGTCAGTTCCCTTCTCCACCACTGCCAACTCCAGGCTCCGCTCATTCTGCCTTGCCTAACCCTTTGCCTGGAACAATCTTCCTCAACCCCTACGCCAAGCTCCCTCCCTACCCATTTTCAAATCTCTGCTTAAAACTCACCTCTTCAATGCCGCGTTCGGCACCTAACCTCTCATGAGATATAGTATTACCTACCAGACGGACTCTACATTTGTCTTTAGATTGTACACCTGTCTTTTTAGATTGTAAGCTCCTTGAGCAGGGACTGTCCTTCCATGTTAAATTGTACAGCGCTGCGTAACCCTAGTAGCGCTTTAGAAATGTTAAGTAGTAGTAGTAGTAGTAGTAGTACTATGCATATTTGCATTTTTTTTTTGTTTTTTGTTTTAATTTTATATTTTCAGTGTGTACACATGAAAAAAAAACTAGCAAGCCATCATTAAAAAACTATACATCTTGGAATTAAGAAATAAAACAGTTTCAAATACTGGCCTGCCCAAATGGAAACATGCTATTCTCATTGTCACCCCTCTACCCAAAAAATCTAACCTTGACCCTTCCATGCCGACTAGCTACAGATTTATTTCCAACCTGCCTCTCATTTCTAAATTTCTAGGACATATTGATGCCTCTGGATTTACTCAGTTCCTGGAAAATACCCTGCTTTTATGTATGTGTCGAGAAGGCTTTCACAGATTGTATAACACCGAGACCTTGGATCAGACTCACTCTGTAATCTTTCTCTCACTTAATCTTTCCTCTGCTTTTCATCATAGGTTTCTGGCAATCTGTGCTCCTTGGGTATCACTGTTACTGTTTACTTGTCATTTCAATCTTATTGTTCTAATAAGAGGGAATGGGAGTTGATATACCACTTTGCAAGTGCATTCAAGGTGGTTTACATGGTACTTACAGGTATTTATTTGTACCAGAGGCAATGGAGGGTTAAGTGACTTGCCCAGAGACACAAGGAGATGTAGTGGGAATCAAACCCAGCTCCCCAGGATCAAAGTCAGCTGCACTAACCACTAGGCTACTCCTCCACTAGCAGCGTTCCATGTAGAAGCTGGCCCTTGCAGATCACCAATGCGGCCACGCAGGCTTATGTTTCTGTGAGTCTGATGTCCTGCACAGTAACAGAAGCCTGCATGGCCGCGTTGCTGATCTGCAAGGGCAGGCTTCCACATGGAATGTTGCTAGTGGAATAGCAACATTCCATGTAGAATCTCAAATAGTAGCAACAGAATCTCCAGTAGTAGCAACATTCCATCTAGAATCTCAAATAGTAGCAACAGAATCTCAATAGTAGCAACATTCCATGTAGAATCTACAAATATTTTCAACATTCCATATAGAATCTCAAATACAGAAAGGGAACTGGGACTTGACATACCACCTTTCTGAGGTTTTTGCAACTGCATTCAAAGCGATTTACATATATTCAGGTACTTATTTTGTACCAGGAGCAATGGAGGGTTAAGTGACTTGCCCAGAGTCACAAGGAGCTGTAGTGGGAATCAAACCCAGCTCCCCAGGATCAAGGTCAGCTGCACTAACCACCAGGCTACTCCTTCTGCCCCAGGATTCTTTTTTTTTTTTACTTTTTACCCAAGGAGGGTTTCCCAAGGCTCTATTCTTGCACCCAATCTTCCTTGCCCCCCTTCTCCTGTTTATTCAGTCCCTTAGTTGTAGCCCCTTTTCTTATACTGATGACATTCCGATTTTTTTCCATGTTGTATCTTCCTCAAATTGTTTTGCTGACTTTAACTATTGTCTGATTGAGGGTTCAACCTGGCTGCACAGTAATGATCTTTTCCTAAATTCAGCCAAATGCAAAGGTATACGTTTCCCTAACCCTCGGACAATATGCCTACTGTTTTTGCTCATCGATGGTGTCACCATTTGCAATCATCAAAGTCTGCATTTTAGACAGTCTTCTCAACTCCAACCTTCCCTTTACTCATCAGGTTAACTCCCTCATCAGTACACCTTTATTCGCAATGCATCACATCTTAGGAATGTTTTCTTCCTGCTTCCCTGGTCTATACTCTTATTTCGGTCCTCATAATAACCAGGATCAACTTCGACAATTTTTCTCTAGAATAGTCTTATTTTGAAAAGTAATAAGAGAATTCAACTGAAATATTCCACCTCTGTGAATCTACTTCACAATGCCTGCACGTATGATCATGTCACCCCTTCTCTCAGCAAAATATTGGCTGCCAGTATCGGCAAGAATTCAGTTTAAAATTTTGATTTTTTAAGACTCATCTCCCGCTCACCCCTGATCATTTTTATTTTCTCTTATTATCCCAGCCTGATCTCTTTGCTCTTTCTTTTTTTTAATTTATTTAATTATTTAAATTTTCCAATATATCACCACTTAAAGTGAATATGCAATCGGCATTATTTAACATTAGGAAACAAAAATAATAAGTATATATCTTTACAGCCCATTTGTCCACAAGTTAAAGAAATTTGATTCCAAGATTAAGGAAATTAAAAAAAAAAAAAAGACAGAAAAAAGAAATACAAAAATTAACAATCAATAGATGCTTCCTCTGGTTCAGACCCCAGCCTGCTAAATTAGGGAAGGTTTACTATATTCACATCAACTCTTGCATCAATAAACTCTTTCAACTGTTTTGGATCTACAAACTGAAAATGTTTACCCTCAAGCATCACATTACAAAAACAAGGAAATCGCAAAACAAAATTTGCTCCCAATGCCACTACCCTGGGGCAAAGTTCCAAAAAGGCCCTTCGTCTCATCTGTGTAGGCCGTGAGAGATCTGGAAAGATACGGACCTTTGAGCCCAAAACAGATTTTCTAAGTGTCTCAACGAAAGCCGTAGTACGGCATTCCTATCAGGCTCCAACGCAAAAGTGGCAAGCAGAGTTAACCTCTGAGTAACTATTTCTAATGAGCTTTCTAGGAATGAGGTAAGATTCATTCCCTCCCCTATTACGGGGGGGTTTCCCACCACCACTCCAGTACTCCCGATGTAATAAGCCCGTGTAATGGGAGGGAATGAGTCCTTGTCCATTCCCAGGATGTCCACCAAATATTTTTTAACCATCTCCAAAGGAGAAATTAACGGTGATTTGGGAAAATTAAGAAACCTAAGGTTAAGCCTTTTAGTCTGATTTTCAAGGTATTCAAGTCGTTTATGTAGGAAATTATTGTCTTTAACCAAAGCTGTTTCTATAGATCCCATTTCTTGAATTTTGATATCCACAAGTTCCAATTTCTGGGTTTGCTGTGCAGTCACTTGTGCTTGAAGCAGGGCAGCCTCAGAAAGAACTTCAATTTCAGAAGAATTCTGCTTTAAAGTAGTTTGCATAGAGGTTTGGATATTGTAAACCATGTCCCATAGTGACTCCAGCGTCACAATTGCTGGTCTAATCACTCCACTAGCCACAGGAGGAGATTGAGATAGACTATCAGCCCGAGCTAACTTGGAAACAATAGCTTGAGGCAATACCTTTGAAGCCTGTTATAGTAATGTTTCCCGAAGTTGAGAATCTATCTCCGTTGCTGCAGTCACACCCTCAGACAGGACCAGCTGAGCCACTTCGGCATCTGTCTCTGTTTGAACAGCCAGCAACTCTCTTCCAGGCTGGGGAGGTGCAATTCACTCCACAGGGCTCAAGGAAGCCCCGTTTCCACTCTCAATCGACTCTGAAGGGCCGAGAGCTGCAGTGGGGGTCGAAGTTCCCTGAGGACCCGGTTGCTGCCTGGGAAATTGCAGGGTTGTTTGTTTCAACGTCGAGGAGGTCACAGGAACCGAGGGAAATTCCTTTACCTTCCCCCAACGCTTCCCCATGGTTAACGAGGCTACAGAGGCACTGAGAGAAACTCACAAACACAGCAGCCTCCAGGAGCAAACACAGGTGTGTCTATTCACAGCGCCATCTTGGACCAACAATCAGATCCTCTTTGCTCTTTCCATGACTCCCTATTAACATTTGACATTTGACTTTTGACAGCACTAACTGAACTAGAGGACAGCAAAAGTTCATTTTTTTGTGTCGAGGTCTCCAAAAGAAGCCTTGGGACCTCAGCCAACCCTAAAGAAGAAATTGTAATGCTGTATATTGGCGTGATGAACGTTTGAGTCATTACTATTCGAATGTGTGCAAGTGCTGCCAACTCTATATAAAGTATAAATCAGCGTTTAAAGAGTATAATTCAGTGTTCAAAGCTAAGTATAGCTTTTTCATTTTCATTATTTTTGTCATTTTCATTGTACCATATGTTTGATAGTTTATGTTGATGCAAATTAAAGTTTTGATGTTTTGAAGCTATCAAACAATTTTGGAGGTTTGGAGGTTTTTAGACCTATGATTATAGTTTGACCTTATACAATGTTAAATTGCTGCACTTGAAATGGAGCCTTAGCCTCATTGATAATGGTCATTTATGAGGTCTTTTCCTCCTTATTTTTGCGTAAAACGATAGACAAATAAAAAGTCAAGAAGTGAACTTAAAAATTCCTGTAATTTTCCATTAACACACCGGTGTATATTTTAGATATTTTCTGTTTTTTATTGGTGTTAAAGATCTTTTTCTTTGGTTATTATCCCTAGTAACATTACCCTCACATCCTTCATCTGGCTTGATGATACTCACACAACCAACCACCTTCAGCTACTCAGGCCCCTGGTTATGGAACAGTCAACATCTACAATGAACCATCTTTGAAAACATTCAAAACATTCCTCCAGGCATATCTCCCTGTCCCTCATCCACCCGACTCTTCCTGTCTCCCACCTATCCACCCCCATCCTGTTAGACTGTCACTCAAATGCTTTGATGTTTCACTTATGTATATTTTCATCTACCAACATTTGCTTATTTCTGATCTGACGAAGAAGGGCAACCTTCGAAAGCTAATCAAGAAATGTATTAAGTTATGTCCAATAAAAAAGGTATCATCTTATTTTCTTTTCCATGTTTTATTTCTATTGAAAACCTTCCACAAAACCTGTTTTTTCAATAGATTTTTCAGTTGGTTTCTCCGTTGACCCTGCACTTTGCAGAGGGTTTTTTTTTGCAGGGATTACTACAGACTAATCTTTCCTGGCTGGGTTGTTCACAGCAGAAGGATTGCAGAGAAGATTGGTTATCGGAAACTCAGCCTATGTTCTCAGGTAGGCAGCAGTTGGCAATTGAAGACTCACCCTACACTCTCAAGTAGGCAGCGATGTTCAACATTCAGTGACAGTGCTGGGATCAGTTAAAAGAGTCAGGAAGTTAGACACCATGTCCCTTCAGGAAAGGAGCTCCTGCCCAGAGAGTTTAGGTAAAGGGTACCTCGGCTGGGGGAGCAGTGTGCTCAAGGGGTTTATGTGGGGATAAAATGAGGATGAAGAGTCCTGGTGATTGAGTGATCCACACAGGCTTGTGTTTTCCTTCTGTAGGAGTATGACTTCAGAAGCAGCTCTTAAATTGATGGCCAAACAAATGCAGGTGCAGCAGGAGGCCATGGAGTGCCAATGGCAACAGCAACCTGGTGGAAGGATAACCAGTAGGACACAGTCATACCGGGGTACAAATTATATTGTACTGATAGGGTGGATCGAACTGGTGGAAAGGTATCATCAGTGGTGTGCTGGAGCCGGCTCGCACCGCCTTGCAAGAGTTGGTTGTTAAATTTTTTAAGATCTTGTGAGCTGGTTGTTCTGCACGGCGAGCCGGCTCCGGTAAACGAGGTAAGCATGGCAGGAGGGCGTCACAAGCCATGTTTACCCTGCTTACCTCACCTCCCACAGCCCACGTTTGCTTATGCCCACCACGCGCCACCCTGGGGGGTTTAAATCTTTTTTATTACATCCATCGAAGCGGCTGCGTCATTGAAAGCCCTGCCCATCTCTAGCCTTCCCTTCGTGAGTTTGTCCCTTCAGAGTCCTGCCTTCTGACATCATTTCCTCTTTCCATGAGGGTGGGACTCTGAGGGAACAAACTCATGAAATGAAGGCCAGAGACGGGCAGGGATTTCAATGACGCAGCCGCTTCAACTGAGTTAATAAAAAAGATTTAAACCACGCAGGGTGGCACTGTGGCAGGAAGAAAAGGGGGATGTTGGGGGGAGAAGAGGGCTGGCAGGTGGAAATGAATGGGAGAGGAGGATGGGGGCGAAGGAGAATTGCTGGACATGGATGGGAGCGGGAGGGGAGGGCAGGGGAGAGAGGAGAATCGCTGGGTATGGATGGATGGAGGGGGGCAGGGGAGAGAAGAGAATTTCTGGGGATGGAGGGGGCAGGGGAGAGAAGAGAATTGCTGGATATGGATGGATAGATGGAAGGCATGGGAGAGGAGAGTTGCTGGATATTGGTGGATGGAGGGGAGGGCAGGGGAGAGGAGAGTTGCTGGACATAGGTGGATGGAGGGGAGGGGAGAGGGGAGTTGCTGGACATGGATGGATGGAGGGGAGGGCAGGGAGAGAGAAGAAATGCTGGACATGGATGGAGGGGAGGGAAGAGAGAGGCAGGAGATGAGATGAGGGAAAAGGAAGAGAGGAAAAAAACTGCACATGGATGGAGAAAATAGGCAGAAGCTGGATTCACTGGACAGTCAAGTCTGCAGAGGACCCAACTTTTACTTACGGATGTAGGGCAAGAAATGTAGAAGAAAGGAGAAAAGTAAAGAAATAAATGGATAGGAAGCCCTGGAAACAGAGTTAAGAGGACAGATAGCAGCAGAATCAGATACTGGGCCAGCATGATCAGCAAAACAAAGTCACCAGACAACAAAGGTAAAAAAAATCATTTTATTTTCATTTTAGTGTTTGGAATATGTCCACTTTGAGAATCAGGTGCTCAACATTAAAAGTTTATATTTATTTACTTATTTATGGCATTTTATCCCACATTAAACATGAATTCGATTGGAACCAGGGATCGTTTAAATTTTTTTTCCTGGAGAGAGTAATGCATTGCCCCCACCCAGGCTCTCTCCCCGGCTATAGCCAGCTCTGCAATTTTGAGGGGGGGCGCAGAGGTGGATGGAGGGGTGCAGAGGTGGACAGGGGGTGCAGAGGTGGATCGGGGAGGGTCTGTTGTTAAACATTTACCAGCACACCACTGGGTATCATTGTATGTTAAAGAGGGCCTTGAATCAAATAGATTGAAAATTCTGCAGGAAACAAAACACATCTTGGAATCCCCATGGATTGAAATCCCATGTATAAAGGGGAAAGGGATATTGATAGGAGTGTACTATCGTCCGCCTGACCAGGATGAACAGATGGATGTAGAAATGTTACGGAAATTAGGGAGGCTAACAAACCAGGCAACATGATAATAATGAACGATTTCTATTACCCCGATATTGACTGGGTAAATATAAAATCGGGGCATGTTAGGGAGGTAAAATTCTTTGACAAAATCAAGGACTGCTTTATGGTCTATGCATGTAAAATGCCGATTACCACCCGATTACTTCCCACGCATATCAAAAATGAAATTACCACAAGGGCCCCGTGGGAGCCGGGCGGTAACTCAAAACTGATTCACATTGGGCTTGCGCAGGCGCCTACGCAGCTTAGTAAAAGGGCCCCTTAGATTGCGAGCCCTCTAGGGACAGAGAAAGTACCTGCATATGTACATTTGTACAGCGCTGCATATGTCAAGTAGCGCTATAGAAATGATTAGTAGTAATAGAATTTTCAATTCCTTTTCTAATAATTCTAAACATTCTGTTTGCTGCATTGGCACATTTCTATCCAGTCTTAGGAAAAGAAAAAAATAAACTATTTTCTATTTTATTTTGTTCATGTTTACCAAATGAACTGTATTTAATTTTCCGTTTGTATATTAACTTGTGACTATGGTCTAACAAATGCAGAATAATGCCTTCAAAACTTATCTTTCATAAACATGCACATTTCTTTTTGAAAAATGAGCTGGAAGCTTAGAAAGGTATTTTGTTTTCCTCAAATTACTGCATCATTTCAAGTTCAATCATACCTTTTGTATCCCGTCTGTTTTTATCCTTAGGTAGATGCTATTCAAAGTACCGTAGGCAGCTTCTTTACAAATGTAGTATTCGAGAAAATGTGTCTCGCAAAATAGCATTACCTAAGATAATGACTTCTGCAATGATAATTACATTAATATGAAGCATGCAACTAGCCTAGAGAGTGCTCTTGAAGAGTCAGACTGCCATCTATTGGCTATGCATCTGCCTTCTAAAGTTTTAAGTTTCCAAAAGGGTAATTTCGTTTTTTGGAATGCTTTGCCAAGATCCATCCGAACAATTAATGACCATCTACCCTTCAGGAAAATGCTGAAGACCCATCTCTTCAAGACTGCTTACCCGCCTGACCCTACTCAACTTCAAACTCTTCCTCCTAATTTCGGTCCTGATGATCATTACACCTCAAACTATATTTCCCAATCTCCTTTTCCCCTTATCTTTTCCTATCCATCCTTTGCCCTTTATCTTCTCCTCTCCATCCTCCCTCTCCTCACCCCTTTTCCTTATCCTACCTTTGTTTGCCCCGACATGCTCAACTCACTTATTCCTCAAAACCCCACTCTCACTACATTTACTACAGCTTATAATATTTTCCTTAAAGATTTTGTGATTGTAATTGTAATTATTTACTATGTAAGCCGCATTGAGCCTGCAATGTGTGGGAAAGCGCGGGGTACAAATGTAATAATAATAATAATAATTACTCCATTGTAATGCAGCCTCTAATTTCCTTGTATATTCAGGTAACAAAATGCTTGGTTATTTTGCGTCGACTCAGGGGGGACCCTTTTACTAAGCCGCGTAGGCACGCATCAATTTTGAGTTACCGCGTGGCCCTTGCGTTAATTTCGTTTTTTGGCACACATCCGCTACGTGCGCCGGCAAATAATTTTTTATTTTCTGGTGCGCGGTGGAAACCAGTCGGTAACCGTCATTCTCCGCACGCAGACGATTACCGCACAGTGACTGTGTGAGACCTTACCGCTAAGTCAATGGCTGGCGGTAAGGTCTCAGACCCAAAATGGACACCCGCCGATTTTTATTTTGCCGCATGTCCGTTTTCGGCAAAAATACAAAAAAGGCCTTTTTTTATAGGAGCGCTGAAAAATGGATCTGCATGCAGCCAAATCATGCACCTACACTAGCGCAGCCCATTTTTCAGCTCACCTTAGTAAAAGGACCCCTTAATGAAGGAAATCCAGTTCTTGAAAACTAGTTACACCTGTACTAAACTGGGTCAATTTAATTTTAATGTTATTTTTTACTACTACCTAAAAGCTTGTTAGAGTCTTACAGGGCAATTTCTACACTTCATGAACTAGGACAAAATCCATGGTGTCTGTTCACCTGTAGATTTTGCAGCAGATTTCAAAGCTAAAGTATGCATACGCATTTCAAACAGGTAGAAAAAGCGACGGCCAGAGCCAGAAGGATGCTTGGGTGCATAAAGAGAGGCATGACCAGCAGGAAAAAGGAGGTGATAGTGCCGTTGTATAAGTCTATGGTGAGGCCTCATTTGGAATACTGCGTGCAGTTCTGGAAACTGTACCTACGGAAAGATATAAACAGGATGGAGTCGGTCCAGAGGGCGGCTACGAAATTAGTAAGCGGTCTTGAATGCAAAAATTATAGGGACAGGCTTATGAACCTCAACATGTATACGCTGGAAGAGAGGAGGGAGAGAGGAGACGTGATAGAGACGTTTAAATATCTCAAGGGCATTTATGTACAGGAAGAGAGCCTTTTCCAAATGAAGGAGAGCTCTGGAATGAGGGGGCATACAACAAAGTTAAGAGGGAACAGGCTTAGGAGTATTTCACAGAAAGGGTGGTGGAGGCGTGGAATGGCCTCTTAGTGGAGGTGGTGGAGTCGAGGACTGTTCCAGAATTTAAAAAGGCATGGGATAAGCATGTGGGATCGCTTAGGAACAGGAAGAATTAGGGGTTACAGAGGATGGGCAGACTGCATGGGTCATATGGCCTTTATCTGCCGTCATATTTCTCTGTTTCTATTTGCTTTGCTACTTTCCATGGGGGCAAGAACCTGCAAACCTGTACACTAGTTTTTGCTTTTTGGATTTTTTTTTCTGTGATTATCATTGGAAATGAATTGGAAAGTACAATCTATTTATATTGTTTTCCTCAGACTGAGCGCTCAGCACTCAAGGGGTCTTTTACAAAAGCGCAGTGGCATTTTTAGCGCTAGACGGTAGAGATGTCCATAGGAATATATGGGCGTCTCTAGCCTTCCGTGCCCCTTTATTTTTAGCGCATGCTAAAAATGCTAGCACGCCTTTGTAAAGGGCTCAATCGATGCACACATTGATTCTCACACTCCAATAAATTGACTCCAGGGTGTTTTGAGAATTAGTGGATTTATTAATTATGACCACAGCATGAATCAAACTTACAAATGTGAATTAACTGCAATTAAATTGAGCAACAGAGGACGTTTGCAACATATGAATGTGAGACTGAAACATTAAAGTACAACAAAACTCCTTGAGTTGGTTATCTCAACTGGACACTCTGAATTCTGGTACGCAGCCCTTGCAATCATTCTCTAACATTGTTGGGGTCGATGGTATAAGTCTCCCCCACATAACGTTTAGGTGCTCATGTCCTCGGGAGATGCCGTCCAAGCAACTCCTGCTTTGCACTTTCAAGTTGATAGATTGACTTCACTTCGCTGGCCAACTGTCCTTGAATTTCTACGAACACTTAAACCTCCACCTGAAAACATAGCAACAGTGTCAAACGTCTTAAGTTCTGATACCTAAGTATTGATACTCACTGTCACATATGGTTAACTTGGTTTCCATTATCGCCAAAAACTGAGGACGACCATCTCTAAGGTCAACCTAAATGTTGATATTTCGGCGTCCTCGACCGTATTATCGAAACAAAAGATGGAGGCCCATCTTGTTTCGATAATAACGGTTTCCCCACCCCTTCACGGGGCCGTCCTGCGGGGATGCCCTCAGGAAAACTTGGGCGCCCCGTTCGATTATGCCCCTCCACGCCATACTTTGTATTGTTATTTGAACATTTTTACTGTTGTAATTGACTATTGCTCATGTTTGAGTTATTCTTACTGTACACCGCCTTGAGTGAATTCCTTCAAAAAGGTGGTAAATAAATCCTAATAAATAAATAAATAAATAAATAAGAGAGAGCCTGCAAAACTCATCTCCAGTTTGAGGAAGTCTGCTGGGAGGATCAAACTGATAATCAATGCTGACAAGGCCATGATTATACAAGCTGGATGTCAAGCCTACACTCAAATAACCATTATCCAACAACCTGTCAAAGATGTGCACGACCACTTAACTTTGCAGCATTACGTCCAACAATGATAACATAGAGAGACAAATCAACTGAAGCGTAGTAAGGCTGAAACGATGCTTCTGAGGATGTTTCATATATGGGAAACAAGTCCAAAGTCGGATTTAGATGCCATATCGAAAATGCCCCTCCACGTATACTGATCTAAGTTGATGTAACTGATTTCTTACAATGTATCTAGCCATAAGTCACTTGTAACCAATCCCTTACAATGTTATCCACTCTGAACTTCTACAAGTGTGAGTGGAATATAAATCCCAGGTAAAGTAAATGATGATCTATGCCTGTAAAACATGGAATATTACTATAACGATTGCACAAAAAGTGCTTTTATACCATCAGCAGTGCCTGCAAAGAATTCTTGATGTTGCCTATCATAATCATATTACCGATTAGGAGATGCTGAGAGGTGACAAGGGGGCTCCAAAATATTGCAGTTCAACAGATGGTCCACTGTCTGGACATTCTCTAAGGGGTAAAGGATCATGGATTTGATATACTGTTGTGCTGTGGTCCAACGAAAGCAGTTTATATTTATTATACGCAGGTACATAAGACCATAAGAGTAGCCATACTGGGTCAGACCAATGGTCCATGTAGCTTAGTATCCTGTTTTCCAAACACTGGTCAAGCCTGGTCACAAGCTCCTGGCAGAAACCCAATTAGCAGCAACATTCCAGAACCCCAAAGAGTAACAAGATTCCGGAATCCCCAAGAATAGCAAGATTCCATGCAGAACCCCAAAGAGCACCAACATTCCATGCTAGGTGGCATGCGATGAAGCTACAATGTAGTACATTTAAAACAAATCAGAGAAACTTTTTCTTCACTCAACGTGTAATTAAACTCTGGAATTCGTTGCCAGAGAATGTGATAAAGGTGGTTAGCTTAGTGGAGTTTAAAAAAAGGTTTGGACAGCTTCCTAAAGGATAAGTCCATAGACCATTATTAAATGGACTTGGGGAAAATCCACTGTTTCTGGGATAAGCAGTATAAATGTTTTGTACTTTTTTGGGATCTTGCCAGGTATTTGTGACCTGGATTGGCCAGGATGCTGGGCTTTTATGGACCTTTGGTCTTTCCCAGTATGACAATACTTATGTACTTATGTACCAATCCCATGGCAAGCAGTTGCTTCCCATGTCTGTCTCAATAGCAGACTGGACTTTTCCTCCAGGAATTTGTCCAACCCTTTTTTAAACCCAGATACACTAACCACTGTTACCGCATCCTCCGGAAAACAGTTCCAAAGCTTAACTATTCGTTGAGTGAAAAAATATTTCCTCCTATTTGTTTTAAAAGTATTTCCATGTAATTCGTTTGAGGGTACCCCAGTTTTTGTACTTTTGGAATTTACTTCTTCTGGTTCTACACCACTCAGGATTTTGTAGACGGTAGACCTCAATCATATTTCCCCTCATCTATCTCTTTTCCAAGCTGAAGAGCCCTAACCTGTTTAGCCTTTCCTCCTGCAAGGTGTGGCTGCATAATCATCAACATCCCGAATCACAATGTGATGGACACCAGAGGGTGGTGGATACATGGAATGCCCTCCCACAGGAGGTGGTGGAGATGAAAACGGTGATAGAATTCAAACATGCGTGGAATAAACACAAAGGAATCCTGTTTAGAAGGAATGGATCCATGGAATCTTAGCGGACATCGGGTGGTGACACCGGTATTTGGAGAATAAAACCGGTGCAGGGCGGACTTCTATGGTCTGTGCCCTGAGAAAGGCAGGGACAAATCAAACTCGGATATACATATAAAGTATTACATGTAAAATGAGTTTATCTTGTTGGGCGGACTGGATGGACCATTCAGGTCTTTATCTGCTGTCATTTACTATGTTTACTATGTGTTACTATGTAAGACCTGGCATAGCACATTCACAGAAGATCTTCAGTACCTTGAATGCAGGTAGAAAAAAATAGACATTATTGCAGCTGATCGAACACACTTGAGGATTCTTACTTCCCGTTCCACTCCACTCATTACTTTGTAGACCTCTATCATATCTCCCCTCAGCCGTCTTTTCTCCCAGCTGAAGAGCCCTAGCCGCTTCAGCCTTTCCTCATTCGCATGTTTCCTGCATCTAAATATAAGTGTCCAAGCTAAGAAAAATAAAAATTTAGGCTGCAGAAAACAGACGCCAATGTATGCATCATTTTCGGGTTTTATCAGGTGCATGAACACAGGAGCCAAGCTTCCTGCGGAATTCTTCTGTGTATGCGCCAAGCACGATCGTCCCGCCGAACTCCCTAATGCCATGAGCGTGCCTATACTTGCAACTCATTAGCGTTGAACGTTAAGGCGTTCTGTTGCATTGCTCCGGAAGTATTTTTACGGCACTATTTGGGACAGCACTGGAATTTTGATACATCGGGGCCTGGGTCTTTCCCTAGGTTTTGCTGGAACATACCATTCCAACCTAGGGATTGTTGCATGCATCTTAATCGGTGCTGCAGCAGCGGCTGTAATTGCACTCATTCTAGAAGCCTAGGAGAAAAATTATTAAAGAGTATAATAGCCACTCTGCCTACAGTTTTGTGACATATGCTTTTTCTGTGATTTGAAAGTAGATCCATACAATAGATTCATGCTCTAGATGGCCTGATGGTGGAGGGTTAGAGAGTAAGATATATCATTATTAGAGGTAAGGAGCCAGAAGGAGGAGGGTGATAAGGGGAAAAGGGAGTCGGGGGAGGGGGGAAGACAAGAAGAAGAGATACAGCTAATCATTGATGGAAAAGATAGATGGATAGAAGAGAAAGAACTTGCCTTTACTTTAGTCATGTGTTTATTTATCCCAATTGTCTCTATACTTTATTTTTGTTACATTTGTACGCTGCACTTTCCCACTCATGGCAGGCTCAATGTGGCTTACATGGGGCAATGGAGGGTTAAGTGATTTGCCCAGAGTCACAAGAAGCTGCCTGTGCCTGAAGTGGGAATCAAACCCAGTTCCCCAGGACCACCACTCTAACCACTAGGCCACTCAAGGGGGCATGCATGACGTGACGTCAGACTCACAGAAACAGAAGCCTGCGCGGCCGCGTTACTGATCTGCAAGGGCAGGCTTCTACATGGAATGTTGGAATAGCAACATTCCATGTAGAATCTCCAATAGTATCTATTTTATTTTTGTTACATTTGTACCCTGCACTTTCCCACTCATGGCAGGCTCAATGCAGCTTACCTGGGGCAATGGAGGGTTAAGTGACTTGCCCAGAGTCACAAGGAGCTGCCTGTGCCTGAAGTGGGAATCGAACTCAGTTCCTCAGGACCAAAGTCCACCACCCGTAACCACTAGGCCACTCCTCCACTGTTGCTACTATTGGAGATTCTACATGGAATGTTGCTACTCCAACATTCCATGTAGAAGTCGGCCCTTGCAGATCGCCAATGTGGCCGTGCAGGCTTCTGCTTCTGTGAGTCTGACGTCCTGCACGTACGCGCAGGACGTCAGACTCACAGAAACAGAAGCCTGCGCAGCCTTCTACATGGAACGTTGCTAGTGGAATAGCAACATTCCATGTAGAATCTCCAATAGTAGCAACATTCCATGTAGAATCTCCAATAGTATCTATTTTATTTTTGTTACATTTGTACCCTGCACTTTCCCACTCATGGCAGGCTCAATGCAGCTTACCTGGGGCAATGGAGGGTTAAGTGACTTGCCCAGAGTCACAAGGAGCTGCCTGTGCCTGAAGTGGGAATCGAACTCAGTTCCTCAGGACCAAAGTCCACCACCCGTAACCACTAGGCCACTCCTCCACTGTTGCTACTATTGGAGATTCTACATGGAATGTTGCTACTCCAACATTCCATGTAGAAGTCGGCCCTTGCAGATCGCCAATGTGGCCGTGCAGGCTTCTGCTTCTGTGAGTCTGACGTCCTGCACATACGCGCAGGACGTCAGACTCACAGAAACAGAAGCCTGCGCAGCCTTCTACATGGAACGTTGCTAGTGGAATAGCAACATTCCATGTAGAATCTCCAATAGTAGCAACATTCCATGTAGAATCTCCAATAGTATCTATTTTATTTTTGTTACATTTGTACCCCGTGCTTTCCCACTCATGGCAGGCTCAATGCGGCTTACATGGGGCAATGGAGGGTTAAGTGACTTGTCCAGAGTCACAAGGAGCTGCTTGTGCCTGAAGTGGGAATCAAACTCAGTTCCCCAGGACCAAAGTCCACCACACATCTTGTCCCCATCTATAAATCTACATTTGGCCCCTCAGCTCTATGGTAAGCTGCATTGTAGAAAAGCATTAGTATTATAACAATGTTATTTGAATATTCTCGTTGTTTATTTATTAGAATCTCCATCACTATTATGCTTACTTCGTATTATACCTCTGTTATTTGAATTTCAGTGCTGTTAACTGTGTATATTTTTGGTCCTGCTTCATGGGTGTCTTATTAGGTTTCAATTTGCTGTTTTCAAGTTTTCCTCTTTCATTGTATTTATGCTTTTATATTTGTACATTTTACTATTGTTATGCTGTTAACAAAATTGTAAGTTTGATGTTAAACTGTACCTACTATACACCGCCTTGGGTGAATTCCTTCATAAAGATGGCTAATGAATCCCAATAAATAAATAGGAATAACATGTATAGAATGTTTGTACGTTTGGAAGCTCGCCAGGTGCCCTTGGCCTGGATTGGCCGCTGTCATGGACAGGATGCTGGGCTCGATGGACCCTTGGCCTTTTCCCAGTGTGGCATTACTTATCTACTTGTGTACTTATGTATAAAAGATGAAAGCTTTTGAGGTGAGATTGACAAAGGAGATAGAGGGTGGAAGGACAGAGATATTCAAAGGGAGAGAGGGTATCCTAGGAGAATGCAGCGGAGTAAGGACAGAGAGAAAATTCTTGAGGGGAAAATAGGAGAGGAAAAACGGAGACAGAGGGAAAAAAGAGAAAGTCTTCGGAGGGCAAATTGGAGCAGAGAAAGAGAAACGAAAGAGCACGAAAAGCTGAAGAGGAAAGTTGAAACTAGAGATTAGTCTTTTATCTGACACGAATATGCTCTCCTTGCTAGGACATCTTAGCCCACTGTAATGATGCAAAATAAATGACACTTGGGGCCCTGTTTACTAAGGTGCGCTAGCTTTTTTAGCACGCGCTAACGCTAGAGGAACCCATGGGAATATATGGGCGTCTCTAGCATTAGCGCATGCTAATTTTTAGTGCGTGCTAAAAACACTAGCACGCTTACAGCGCGGCTTAGTAAACAGGGCCCTTGATTTTCAACATTGCGAATAAGACAGCTATTTCACAGTCACCTTACGTAGATTAAAATGATCAGCGCTTTGCTCTTTTCTGAGGAAAGCGGAGGCAGACAAGAAGTTCCTTTGTTGTATGATACTGGGTTATTTTAATAACCTGTACAATTGCCTTGTAGTATGTTTTATTTTAAGAGTTGTATTGTAAATTTTTGTTTAGTTTTTTGTGTGATGAAATCGTTTATATTTTTATACTATGTATGTGATTTGTTCCCCAGTTAGACTTTTACAGATATAGCTGGTTATGAACAGTGGCGTACCAAGGGGGGGGGGGCGGTGGGGGGCGGTCCGCCCCTGGTGCACGCCGCTGGGGGGGTGCCGCGCGCCTGTTGGCCGAGTCCGCTCGTTCCCTCCCTGCTGCTCCCTCTGTGCGGAACAGGTTACTTCCTGTTCCGGGGTAGAAGGAGCAGCAGGGAACGAGCGGACTCAGAGCCGACAGGCGCGCGGCACCCCCCCAGCAGTAAAAATGCACCCGGGGGGGTCGCGCTGCACCGGGGGGGTTTGCACTGCACCCGGGGGGGGGGGTGTAATTTCGCCGGGGGGGGGGGGGGCGCGCTGCACCCGGGGGGGGGGGCGAATCGGTGATCTGCCCCAGGTGTCAGCCAGCCTAGGAAGGCCACTAGTTATGAATAACATTTTATTATTATTGTTGTTATTATTATTATTAATAATAATAATAATAAGTTTTATCCAGGCACTTCATCGTTATGATGCTGGACCCATCTTCATTAACACTCATCAATACGATTGGTTTAAAGTGAGGTGTAAATTTATGATCAAAACCAGTATCGCATGCTGGAAGAACCATAAACCTCCAATTACAGATAACGATGCAAAGGTTTTTTTTTTCTTCCTGCTTTCTATGTAAATTATATTATTGGATGCATTCATGTTATATTACGGATTCCAATTCATCTGACCACAGTCTATCAGAGTGAAGCAATTAGAAGAAAGGGATTTACTCAGCAGTTTGTAGATAACAATTTGCCATTTAAGGTCTGAAATACGCCAGAACCTTAACACAAGTGAAGATAATGCAAAACTAAAAAACAACATTTGGGATTTTTAACCTAGAATGATTCATATTTGTAAAGATGTTATGTCTCAAGAGAGAGAGAGAGAGAGCTAACTGTAATTTAGAAGGCAGGCGTTAACTTGATTTATTCTCCTTTTCTCTGCTCATTAATCCGTGCGGCTTTTATGGATATAGGCGCAAGCATTCTAAACAGGGGAGCTGTTAAAACCCGGCATATTTGCCTTTCTGCATATCTTAATGAGCACAATAAAGTTCAACGTTTTCTAATGCTTGCAAAAGAGCATCTTAGTTCATTGTTAGGGCTGAAATCCTGTTTTGGTTCTACTGTATGTAGTCCTGCACATGCA